>NC_083766.1:61363130-61383130 GCF_963514075.1 Conger conger
TAATGCCCAGCTCTCGTTCACACTGCCACTCTACCCCCCCCTTTTAACTGAGATTTCTTATGGAAGACAAACAATATGCATAGAATATGCTTTAAATTATCACAATGTGTGTGACTTTGAATGGGGGGCTGTCACTTATGAATCCTCTTGCGTGTTTCCTTTTCCACAGAAAGGCACTGTGCTAGTTTGGCTGCCTTTGAGTAGTCGCGTCTATTTCACTCTGATCCGGGAAGCCCATTTAGTCTGTTTCTGGAACAACAACAAAAAAAACATAATAATATCTACCAGCAATCTAACATTTTGTGAGTACTTGGCCTTTACTTAATTTCTAGCGATTTCTCTCAGGTCATCACCCAGAACACATTTATAAAAATCAGCCCACACATGCGGTGTGCGCTAATGAGCCGTCCTAATGCTGTGTGTGTGTGTGTGTGTGTGTGTGTGTGTGTGTGTGTGTGTGAGTGTGAGTGTGAGTGTGAGTGTGAGTGTGAGTGTGAGTGTGAGTGTGAGTGTGAGTGTGTGAGAGTGTGAGAGTGTGAGTTGTTGATTGTAGCTCTTGTTGGAGTGGAGTTCAGTGTTATTTTCTTCATGCAATTAGACGAGAGTCTGTGGTTGCAAAGCGCTGACATTTCTAAGTCATCATGTGCAGTATTGTGCGTCTAATTTGTCAGGTTGTTGTTCCCCCCACCCCATATTGTGCCCAGTGATGTACAGCAGCTACTGAAAGAGGGAGAGATACAGAGAGAGAGAGGTGTAGAGAGACACAGGGAGGGAGAGAGAGGGAGGAGAGAGAGAGGGGGGAGGGGGAGGGAGTGGGAGGGAGGGGGAGAGAGAGGGTGAGAGAGGGTGAGAGAGGGGGAGAGAGGGAGGGGGAGAGAGGGAGAGAGAGGGGGGAGAGAGCGAGGGGGGGAGAGAGAGAGGGTGAGGGGGAGAGAGAGAGAGGGAGGGAGGGGGAGAGAGAGAGGGTGAGAGGGTGAGAGGGGGAGAGAGAGAGGGTGAGAGGGAGAGAGAGAGAGGGGGGAGAGAGAGCGTGGGAGAGGGAGAGGGAGAGCGAGAGAGGAGGAGGGAGAGAGGGGAGAGAGGAGGAGGGAGAGAGGGGAGAGAGGAGGAGGGAGAGAGGGGAGAGAGGGGGAGGGAGAGAGGGGAGAGAGGGGGAGGGAGAGAGGGGAGAGAGAAAGAGGGGAGAGTGCATCATAGCACTCAATGGAAGCCGCCAATTCCTCACCCTGCTGTAATTTATGCGCGCGGCCTGTTGGAGAGTTTGAGCGGTGATTAAATGTGGCGAAACTAGGATACACGGGCGCATTAGCGGGTGTGTGCGGCTGTAGCCGGCTTTAATGGGGACCGCTGCGCGTGTGTCCGTCTCTCCCGACGCCTTCGTGGAGTGCGTTCCCGCGCACGGAGGCAGGCTGTAAATCAGCCGCGCTCCGCGGTGGAATTCTGACCGAGCGCCACGCGGGTGGAACACGGGATGCATGAGGGTGGAACACGGGATGCACGTGGGTGGAACACGGGATGCATGAGGGTGGAACACGGGATGCATGAGGGTGGAACACGGGATGCATGAGGGTGGAACACGGGATGCATGAGGGTGGAACACGGGATGCATGAGGGTGGAACACGGGATGCACGCGGGTGGAACACGGGATGCACGCGGGTGGAACACGGGATGCATGAGGGTGGAACACGGGATGCACGTGGGTGGAACACGGGATGCATGAGGGTGGAACACGGGATGCATGAGGGTGGAACACGGGATGCATGAGGGTGGAACACGGGATGCACGAGGGTGGAACACGGGATGCGCATGGGTGGAACACGGGATGCACGCGGGTGGAACACGGGATGCACGCGGGTGGTACACGGGATGCACGAGGGTGGAACACGGGATGCACGAGGGTGGAACACGGGATGCATGAGGGTGGAACACGGGATGCATGAGGGTGGAACACGGGATGCACAAGGGTGGAACACGGGTCTGACGTACTTTAACTCTTGAAATGAAAAAGAAAAACTATATTGTTTGTAAACTGTGCATGTCTTCTTTATTGTCCAACATTGCTGGCTTAAACTTTAAGCAGAAAAGCGATAAGCCTTAGGTCACCTAAATTTCAAGTCTTGGATCCGCCAAAACAAGCACGGATGAAATAAATTCATTGCAAACTAAAAATTGCTCAATTTGAACAGTAAACGGAAGGGAATTTTTGGTATTCAAACCAATAAATGGTACACAATACTCCCCATCACACACGCACACACACGTTCTGTGTCTTGTACAAAAGACAAAAACGTTACTCAGGCTGTGTCAAAAAAAAAGTTGTCAAATGTGTGGTATCTCGGCGAAATGATCCGGACGGATAGACACTCCTCTCGGTGAGTGAAAGCTTTAATTTCATTTGAGTGAACTGCCCCCTGAAAGGGCCGTGCACTCACCAGGAAGATCTTTGTCTGAATACTAATGAAAGCGGCTGCACTTTTTCTGCTGTCTGAAGCCGTAAATTACTTGAAATGAAGTTTAATGCAACAGGAACAGAGCGAGTGGAGGAATCTCCTGACCTCAGTCTGAGAAGCAGTTTGATGGAAAGAGGCGGAACGGAGAGAGGAATTGGAAGAGGAGAGGAATAGTTTGTGTTAAGTCCTCCCTTGCCCCAGCGAATAAGTCTTTTACGTAACTAAGAACAATTTACACGAGCGTTTAGTATCATACTTCATTGCTCGGTCCAGGGTTGTTGCCTGTGCGTATTTTAAACCCTGCGATCTGTAAAGACAAACCCATTATGTGCGCTCGTGGGCTGGGCGACTCGGTGTGTGTGTAAAGATGTGTTCCCGGGCGGTTGTGTGTGTAAAGACGTGTTCCCGGGCGGTTGTGTGTGTAAAGACGTGTTCCCGGGCGGGTGTGTGTAAAGACGTGTCCCCGGGCGGTGTGTGTGTAAAGACGTGTCCCCGGGCGGTGTGTGTGTAAAGACGTGTCCCCGGGTGGGTGTGTGTAAAGATGTGTTGCCGGGCGCGTTGCCGGGCGCGTTGCCGGGCGCGTTGCCGGGCGGTGTTCGCAGTAATTAGGGCTCCTGCAGACACTCATCCTCTCAGAGTGTGTTTGTTTTGGCAGCTCCACCCGAATCGCTCTTTCTCTCGCTCTGTCACTCTCTCTCTTTCCCCCTCCCTCTTTCCCCTGCGTTTCTCTTGCTCTCACTGTCTCCCCCTCTCCTCTCTCTATCCATCTCCCCCTTCCCTCCTCCTTTCACTCCTCCCCTCTCTCTGTCTCTCCTCCCTCACTCTCTCTTGCCCTCTCTCACTGTCCCTTGTCCCACTCCCCTCCCCCCTCCCTCCCTCCCCTCCCTCCCTCCCTCTCTCGGTGGGACTGAGCGCTGTGAGTGTGAGTGAGTGAGACAGTGGGTCAGGGATGTGGAGGTCCCTCTTAAACAAGCCTGTTTAATTAACCTTCTCCTCTGCAGTGGGGGGGGGGGGCCCTGGCTGGTGTCTAGCAGGCCGAGGTGCCGGGGAGGGGGGGGTTTGTCGACGGTCTTGGCATGGCAGAACTCTGCTGTTCCTCATTCGGGGCAGAGAGGTCTGGGGAGTGGAGAGAGAGGGGGAGAGAGAGAGGGAGAGAGAGGGGGAGAGAGGGGGAGAGAGGGTGAGAGAGGGAGAGAGAGAGGTCTGGGGAGGGGATCGGGGGGGTGAGTCTGTCTCTGTGTTTTTTACTGAAGGACAGTTCCACTGCTCAGGGGTATTGACTGTTCAGTGGGGATCCGTGTTTGGGGGGGGGGGGGGGAGTTTTGGACCATGGTCTGACCAGCTCAAGCTCAAGCTTTTGAAACGGCTGGTAGACCTACTCATACCCAGCTAGACCAGCTTTATGACCAGCTCATACCCAGCTAGACCAGCTTTATGACCAGCTCATACCCAGCTAGACCAGCTTCATGACCAGCTCATACCCAGCTAGACCAGCTTTATGACCAGCTCATACCCAGCTAGACCAGCTTCATGACCAGCTCATACCCAGCTAGACCAGCTTTATGACCAGCTCATACCCAGCTAGACCAGCTTTATGACCAGCTCATACCCAGCTAGACCAGCTTTATGACCAGCTCATACCCAGCTAGACCAGCTTCATGACCAGCTCCCCCCCTGGCAGGCAGTGACACTATGATGCTTGGTCTACTGTGAGCCTGGTTTCACCAGCACAGTGTAGCTCTGTTCATACAGCTCACTGTTCTCGCTCTCTCTCTCTCTCTCTCTCTCTCTCTCTCTCCCTCTCCTCTCTCCTTATCCCTCGCTATGTTCTCTCATCTCTTCCATCCCTTTCTCCCTGTCATTCACTCATAGACACACGCACACACACACACGCACACACACACACACACCCAAGCTCCACACACTCACACACACACACACACACACACACATACACCCCCCCCCCCAGATGAAATTAGCCTCCACCCCCCTCCTCATTCTCTCTCTCTCCCACCCCCCTGTACTGTGCTCTATGAATTGTCCAGTATGTATAGATCTCAGTGTCTGAGCTGTGGGCATATTAAGCTTTGTCTAATAACCTGCTCACTGAACCGTGAGAATCTCAGCAGGGTTCGCCCTCCATTTGTGTGTGTGTGTCTGTGTCTGTGTCTGTGTGTGTGTGTGTGTGTGTGTGTGTGTGTGTGTGTCTGTGTCTGTGTCTGTGTCTGTGTCTGTGTCTGTGTCTGTGTCTGTGTGAGTGTGTGTGGATCTCGGGTGCGTGTGTGTGTGTGTGTGTGTGTGTGTGTGTGGATCTCGGGTGTGTGTGTGTGTGTGTGTGTGTGTGTGTGTGTGTGCGTGCGTGCGTGCGTGCGTGCGTGCGTGCGTGCGTGCGTGCGTGCGTGCGTGCGAGTGTGTGTGTGTGTGTGTGTGTGTGTGTGTGTGTGTGTGTGTGTGTCTGTGTCTGTGTGTGTGTGTGTGTGTGTGTGTGTGTGTGTGTGCGTGCGGTATATTAGCCGGGCCCGTTTACAGGAGCGCCGGGCTGTGAGACAGAGGAGACTCTCCGGCGGCCTGGAGCCAGGAGTGAGATAAGCACCTCTCACACGCTCCTCGGAGGGCCGTAAACACGATGTGTGACTTCCATCGTTTTCATAAATGGGCCCGTTTTATCACCACAGTAAATATTACCCCCCCGCCCCCGCCCCACTCATATGCTGTTTATTGGAGTCTGGGAGGGAGCAGCTGCTTATTGCCCCCCCCCCCCTTAAAGAACAGCCCCCCAGGGAGGGTGTGTGTGATTGTGGGATGCCCGCCTCAGTAAAGACCCCCAATCGCATTGTTCCCCTCACCCAAAATTAACTCTCATCTGTACCATCACACCAAGGGGGGAATTACAGCCAATGAGAACGCAGTGAATCTTTTTACTGCCAATGAGAATGCAGTGAATCTATTTACAGCCAATGAGAACGCAGTGAATCTTTTTACAGCCAATGAGAATGCAGTGAATCTTATTACAGCCAATGAGAATGCAGTGAATCTTTTTACAGCCAATGAGAATGCAGTGAATCTTTTTACAGCCAATGAGAATGCAGTGAATCTTTTTACAGCCAATGAGAATGCAGTGAATCTTTTTACAGCCAATGAGAATGCAGTGAATCTTTTTATAGCCAGTGGGTATGCAGTGAATCTTATTACAGCCAATGGGAATGCAGTGTATCTTATTAAAGCCAATGAAAACGCAGTGAATCTTATTACAGCCAATGAGAGCTCAGTGAATCAACGTGTTGTGTTGCGTTCCGTTGTGTTGTGCTGTGTTTTGATGATTTAGCTCCTGTAACTAGCTGCTCAGCTGCCTGTTTTACATTGAGGAAAAAAAACCCTCCTGCCTACGCACTCCACTCAGCCACGGAGCGGGAACCGAAATCAAAACAGAACATCTCGTTCTGCAGTCTCTTCCTCTGTGTGCTGTCATAGATACCACCGTCATGGCAACACTGTGCGGAAAACACTGTGCGTTAATGAGTGAAGTAAACGCAAAAATTAAAGCCAAAACGACTATCCGCTGGGTGCCCACATGGGGTTAATTAGATTTCATGAGTAGTTAACTCTGCGTACATATTTACTCATGTATGCGGTGCATATGCGTGTGTATTTATGTGTGTATTATACATATGTCTGTAATTATAGTTTGTTATTAGTTGTTATTGTTTGTGTTGTATGAGTGACTTTGCAGAATTGTGATGGTATGGCTATAGCAATGCAGGGATTATATGGACCCACTACTGTGTGTGTGTGTGTGTGTGTGTGTGTGTGTGTGCTTCCTAGTGTGTATGCGTGTGGGCGTTTGGCCTTTTCTGCTCAGTGACATGAAAACGGGTCACCTGACACCAGGGCAGCTTGTTCTGCCCCCCCCTCGCCGCCCCTGTCCCGGGGGATTGTGGGTAATGAGGTAATGAGGGGCAGAGGTAACCTGGTGGCGTCAGTGAGGCGGGCAGACGGCCTCACCTGGGTAAGCTGATTTACAGAGTCTGGTGACGCCGGTTTAGGAGGCCCCCCAGAGGATTCTGGGAGGGGCTGAGATGTGGCCGGTGGCTGGGCGGCCATTTCCTCCAAATGCAAACGCTAACGCTAATGCTAACGCTAACGCTAATGCTAAAGTACTCCGCCTACCTGTATCCTGAGGCATTTAGAGTTGATTTTAAAGTTTTTGTTTGGTTTTATTTTTCATGAAAGGGTTTAGTCCCAAAAGCACATGTAATTCCAGATTTACGGGGGAAACAGCCCGTCATTGCAAAGGCACCCGTGTCATTTACAGTGTATTTTAAAGGTAAGATTTTTTTGTGTTAATATTGTTACAAGACCATTGTAAATCCCTTCCTATCGTTGAAAAAGGCTCACTGACATGTTGACTCACCCTCTGCCAGTGTTGATAGTCCTTAAATTCGGGTTTCAAAATATGCAGTTGACAGGCTGGCACTCTGTACCCAAACATCGTATAGCTGTACAATAATTCAAGCTCATTGGTTGAAAATTGGTTCTAATTGCCACAGCCAATGGCGTTTCAACTTCCGCTCGTTCACAGAGAAGGGGTGGGATAAACAGTGCTGTGATTTGAGGGTATTTGTTGCTGCAATTCCTCTCTTGACCGTTAGAAGTCCAAAATTACCTATTGTACCTTTAAAGGGTTCTTTTCAAAGGACTGAAAGCATCGCTGCTTGGATCTAGGAATGATGGGTGCTCATTGGTAATGCAGGTTTGGCAAGCATAAAACAAAACAAACAAAGCAGTAAAGAACAAGGCACTTTTTGTCCAGGTGGAAAGTGCATAAAAAGCCTTTGTCGGATGGGCTAGAACAAGCCACAAAAAGACCAACCCCTAAAGATACTAGGTCTTCATCACAGTCAAAGGTTTTTATTTTTTTTGTAATACTAGTTGAAAGCACTAAGGGGTTCAGCCCCCAAAACACATTACTGCCTGTCTGTAGAGTCCTGAGGTCCAAATCAGCTACAGATCGGTCTGCTGGAACCACACAGTCTTGCAGCATAAAGAAAAAAAACACGTCTGAAAGCTTATGTAAGATGGCGTTTAATTACTATGTTCATTTTTACAGGGTTCTTATTTATTTATATATTTATTTACTGTGAATCATGGCACTGGATGAGGTGGACTGTGTAATGAAAGATTAAAATGTACAATATATAACACGCGTTCCGTTTTAAATTCACAACTGTCAAATTAAACAACAAAACCCATTACATCTGCTCCACTATTTAGAGTGTATCCGGCTTTAATTTAATATTTGCATTTTTTAATGCGAATCCGTATTTGAACATATGCCAGGGCTGTATTTTAATAGGAGGGCCCTGAGCAGGGCTGTGTGCGGGGTGGAGTGCGTGTGTTCTTGGCATGGAAGGCTGGTGATCCCCTGACACAGACAGAAGGATGGTCTGCCCCAGCGTAGATGTGTAATTGCTTTTTTTTATTTTTTTATTTATTTATTTTTTCGGTTTGTGTTGCGGTTCAGAAGAGCCAAACTCTGGCCTGTTAAAGATTTAAGGCCGGGTAATTCCCATAATTCCTGCGGGCGGCACAGTTGGGGGGTTTATTATTTTTTTATTTCTCTGGGTGAAAACACATCTCTTGCCACGCTTCGCAGATCCATCTCAAACAAACTTAACGCGCTTTAACAACCGATCGATTCCAAACAGGGGATCAATAACGGCGAGGCCAGCCGGCTTATTTGTGTCAGAAAATTTCTACTTCAAAATATCCATTCTGCTCTCTGCAGTTTTATAGCCATTTAATTAGCTCCCCAGAAGCCGTGAGGCCCTGTTCTTTCCCCGCTGACTGATGGAAGCGCAGGCTGAAAGGTATTAGACTCTGCCTTACTTTCTTCCTGGAGGAATTTGTGGCGATACTCGGCTCCCAATGGCACTTTGTGGAGGCACTGTTTTATGGTTCTCCTCATGGCCTCTAGGGGGTGCTGATATGGGACTCGGTAGAGGGGAAGAATAAGAGACAGTGTATGCAGATGTGACGGTTAATTCTGCTCAATGGTAATCCGCTTGGATTGCGCTCCACTCCGGTTCACATTGGGGTTTGGCGGTTAGTTATGCCAAGAAGGGTGGGGGGGGTGTCTTATAAAATAGTGTGAAAAGTTAAGTCTTCACAGTGTGTGTGTGGTGCAAAGGATGCTGGGAAATTAAGCAGGACGTGTGTGGTTGGCCTGTTCATTGGCTGGGTGATATCCATCGTGTGTTTGGAATCCTCCAGCTGGTCTGCTGTGGGGTGAGTAAGTGAGTGAGAGAGTGTGTTGTGGTGTTCACGGCTGCCTGGAATATCTGCTTCTCATCTGGGGCGACATGGCTCAGGCAGTAAGAGCAGTCGTCTGGCAGTCGGAGGGTTGCCGGTTCGATCCCCCGCCCGGGCTGTGTTGAAGTGTCCCTGAGCAAGACACCTAAACCCTAAATGCTCCTGACGAGCTGGTCGGCGCCTTGCATGGCAGCCAATCGCCGTCGGTGTGTGAGTGTGTGTGTGAATGGGTGAATGAGAAGCATCAATTGTATAGCGCTTTGGATAAATTTACCAAATTTACCATTTTCTCACTTCGGTCTGACTCGTCTTCTGAAGGTCACACGATAGGGCAGCCTGTAGTGTTGTGGCTAAAGCGCTTGACTGCGGACAGGAACCTGGGATCCAGGAAGGTTGGTGGTTCAAGCCCTGGTGTAGCCACCATAAGATACGACCAATAACCTCATAGACGGTGAATCTGTTGCACAAGTTGGAATAGACAGATGCTGCTGCAGAATGTAATTAACTAGAACTCAATCAAGCCTTATTGAAAGATCCCAATGTTGTGAGAAATCTATGTAATGTTATTCATGATACGGTGCTATAGCCCGCTGGCTAAGGTGACCTGCAGGGTTGGTGGTTCAAGCCCCGGTGCAGCCACAATAACATCAGTGCAGCTGCTGGGCCCCTAACCACCATATTGCTCCAAGAAGGGAGTGGCCCCTGCTTAACCTAATCAACTGTTACGTCTCTTTACATAAAAAGGCCGGCTAAATAACTGTAATGTCCCACAACAGAGTGCATACCCCGCCGAGGGGTGTTTCTTTCCACCGCCCCAGAAACAAAGTGCATTCTGGGCTAGCGTTAGCCATGGCTCTCAGTCCACCCTCCTGTGCTGAAAGCACAGAATATTAGCGCAAGCAAAGACCTAAATCACTTTCAGTCTGCTTCTAGAAGTGTGAACAAGCACCATAGCAAATAATAGTGTTCTGTCTACAAATACAGTGTAAAAAAAAACAAAACAAACTATTTCTTCCATTAGCCCTACTCGTATGCCTGAGAGAATGTTTTTATATTCACACTCTTTATGTTTATATTCATACAAATGAGCTGGGAAATCTGCCATAAATAACTACTGTATGTCACAATAGTAATTGTAATAGGCTTTATTGATTTAAAAACACCCACGTCCTTCTGAGTTTGTTCAGTCAGAGTGCTCTGTGTTCATGAACAGCGTTGAATATGCATGCAGGTGATGAACCCGCGCCGGGCTCTCTCTCCCGCTACAGAACGGGGCGGTCCTGTGTTCCGTATGGCCTGTAGTGTAGTGGTTAAGGTAAATGACTGGGACACGCAAGGTCGGTGGTTCTAATCCCGGTCCTGTGTTCCGTATGGCGACGTGTTCATCACGACGTTCTCACGGACGTAGAACGCCCTGACTTAACCCGGCAGAACGCCCTGACTTAACCCGCCGGCTGGGTGCTGCCGGCCCGCAGGTGCGTCGGCTGTGTGTGTGTGTGTACAGGTGTGTGTGTGTGTGTGTGTGTGTGTGTACAGGTGTGTGTGTGTGTGTGTGTGTGTACAGGTGTGTGTGTGTGTGTGTGTGTGTACAGGTGTGTGTGTGTGTGTGTGTACAGGTGTGTGTGTGTGTGTGTACAGGTGTGTGTGTGTGTGTGTGTGTACAGGTGTGTGTGTGTGTGTGTGTGTGTACAGGTGTGTGTGTGTACAGGTGTGTGTGTACAGGTGTGTGTGTGTACAGGTGTGTGTGTACAGGTGTGTGTGTGTGTGTGTGTGTACAGGTGTGTGTGTGTGTGTGTGTGTCAGTGTGGCAGCCTGCCGGCCTAGTGGCTAAGGCGCTCGCCTGGGACCCGGGAGGTTGTTGGTTCAAGCCCCGGTGTAGCCGCAGTTAGATCAGTGCAGCTGTTGGGCCCTTTCAGCAGGGCCCGTAAAAAGAAAACATCAACATTTTTGGAGATATATACATATATACGTATATATATTTATATACGTTTTCCCCGAGTTACCCAGACTTAGACGAGATGATTGATCTTATTTTCATTTTTCTGCGTTCACTGGCTCGTTTCCCATGTTAACATAACATAACTAAACACTTGAAGACGACAGTCTGTAGGAGTCAGGAGTCTGCCTCCGTCAAAGTGAAGAAACACACCGTACAGCAGCATAACCACTGACCCTTTTTAGGTAGTTTCAGAAAGGTGTGTAGATCACTGCACTCAACCAGGATACAGAAGTCTAATCAACTGTTAGTCAGTGTGTGTGTGTGTGTGTGTGTGTGTGTGTGTGTGTTTTTGTGTGTTTATGTGTTTGTGTGTGTGTGTGTGAGAGAGAGAGAGTGTGTGAGAGAGCGTGTGTGAGAGAGCGTGTGTGAGAGAGCGTGTGTGAGAGAGCGTGTGTGAGAGAGTGGGAGAGTGCGTGAGTGTTTGTGTGAGTGTTTGTGTGAGTGTTTGTGCGAGAGGGTGTGTGTATGAGTGTTTGTGTGTGTTTGTGTGTTTGTGTGTGTGTGTGTGTGAGAGAGAGTGTGTGTGAGAGAGAGTGTGTGAGAGAGAGTGTGTGTGAGATTGTGTGAGAGATTGTGTGAGAGATTGTGTGAGAGAGCGTGTGTGAGAGAGCGTGTGGGAGAGTGCGTGAGTGTTTGTGTGAGTGTTTGTGTGAGTGTTTCTGTGAGAGGGTGTGTGTATGAGTGTTTGTGTGTGTGTGAGAGGGTGTGTGTGTGTGTGTGTGTGTGTGTGTGTGTGTGTGTGTGTTTTGTACTGTAAGCCCAACGCGTTCCTTCAGATCTAGATGAAAACCCTTCACGCCGTGTGTGGTAAGCACGCTCACTGCAGTGGGAGCCCTTTATTAGAGCGATCAATCCCAGGTCTCACTCAGAAATGTCACCAACCACCCTGCTCCGGAACCGGGAACGGGTCACCCTGTGCCGCCCGGCTCATTTCGGACCGACTCCAGCCCTTCCCCCAAACCCAGCTCATATCTCCAGACTCTTCCCTCAAACCCAGCTCATATCTCCAGACTCTTTACCCAAACCCAGCTCATATCTCCAGACTCTTCCCTCAAACCCAGCTCATATCTCCAGACTCTTATCCCAAACCCAGCTCATATCTCCAGCCCTTCCCCCAAACCCAGCTCATATCTCCAGACTCTTATCCCAAACCCAGCTCATATCTCCAGACTCTTATCCCAAACCCAGCTCATATCTCCAGACTCTTATCCCAAACCCAGCTCATATCTCCAGACTCCTTCCCCAACCCCAGCTGGTATCGGAGCGACCCCGGGCCTCCTCAGGCCCCGCAGAACCGACGCCCCGCTGGGACACCTCTAAGAGGTGCGACGTGCGATATTTTTCCAGCGCGTCGGCAGAAACCCGAGAAGATGCTGAGGTGTGGCGTTCTGGGGGAGGAAAGCGGGGGAAACGCATTTTTCTTCTCCTCTGTGTTTGTCCTCAAACGCCGGTGGGGTCTCACGGGAGCACGTGAGTGCGGGGCCAGGGACACTTTGCTGCGGCTTGGCAGTCAGATGTCCACCGGGGGTGCTAATGAGAAGATTTCTTTCTTTTTTTCAGGCGCTCTCGACCCTCGACCTGCTCGAGAGGCAAACGAGCCAAATCAACACCCCGCTGATCTAGCGTAGTGGTTAGTGTGACAGTTTCTCCCGTTTTACCATCTGGGTTCGAAAATCAGATTATTAATCAATTATTATCAATTATTAATCAAAACAAGTCAAGGGGGAGGAGTACATGGGTTTTCAGAAGATTTTTTGTTTCAGATTTTTTTTCCCCGTTGTCTCCCAATTTTGAAGCCACTTGTACCCGGTCTGTTCCAGTGGCCCGTGGGTTAGGATGCACCGCCCCTCAGCAGCCTGTGGAGGCCAGGACGGGGAAGCGAACCCCTTTAGCCGTGTGCCTCCGCGGTTCCGTTAATCTCACGTTCTGATGTTACATTCACACATCGCTCGGGTTTATTAATGCACCGCAGAGTTATTATAGACACGTTATACGGTCCGTGTTCATAAAATGGCTATCACATCTGTACAGACACTGCAAAGTAATGGGATGTTATTAAAACTGACAATTATCATTTTAATTACACACGAATGATATTCACTGTATCATATTTTATTTTTCATATTCTCATCCCGATTAAACTTTAATAAAAAGCGTATTTCTGTCGGTTCAGTGTTGTCATCGAGTGTTGCAGCTGGGGGCTGCTCCGGCTGATCCACCCGTTGTTTTAGAGGACGGAATGTCATAATAATGTCACACAGGCAATATTAGCTCAGACAATTTCACTGTGAATCACGCTCTGTGTGAGACAAGCCTTCCTAAAGTTCACTTGCTGCTCCCACAGGAGTGAGAGAGTGAGTGAGTCTCTGACATCAGAAATTATGCAGTTTACTGGCCGCGGGTTATTATTTTCATCTTTGGCTCATAACTCTGTGTCCTTCCCTGTCTCACTGGCTGCTGAGGGCTTGGATAATGGAGTCTGAGTGTCTTTCTCTCTCCTTCTCTCTCTCTCTCTCTCTCTCTCTTATTATTTTCCTCCTCCCCTCTCCCAGTGTTTCTCCCTCTCTCCCCTCCTCTTTACCCCTCCCTCACTCTCTCCCTCAGCCTCTTTTCTCCTTCTGTCGCTCCTTTTCCTACCTCCTTCTTCCCTTCTCCTTTGCTCTTTTTCTCCTTCGCTCTTCCTCTCCCTCTCTTCCCCTTCCTCTCCCTCTCTTCCCCTTCCTCTCTCTCTCTCTCCCTACCGCCATCTTCCTTCCTTCTCTACCCCTCTCTCAACCTCTCTCTCTACCCCTCTCTCTCTCTACCCCTCTCTCTCCCCCCTCTCTCTCTCCCTCCCTCTCTCTCTCTACCCCCTCTCTCTCTGTCTCTCTGTCTCTCTCCCTCCCTCTCTCTCTACCCCTCTCTCTGTCTCTCTCTCCCTCTACCCCTCTCTCTCCCTCTCTCCTCTCTCCCTCCCTCTCGTGTTATATTTGTATAACCCCCCCCCCCCCCCCCCCCCCGGTTAAAAAATAAAAACAGACTCTCCGCTCGGTTAGGTAACGCAGAGCTTCAATTATCGCAGTTATTAAATGGATTTCTCTCTCTCTCTCTCTCTCTCTCTCGCCCCGGGAGTGTGCGGGGGGCATCGATCGGCAAAAGCCTCCCCAGCTCGACTCCATCGCCCACGGCCGCTCGATTTTTAAAGCCGCGCCGGTCTTTGTGGAAAGTGGTCTGTAACACACCTGTTAGCGCGGGTGGACATGGAGCGCACAGGTGAGCGTGCGTACCTGAGACCGCTCTGAGCAGTCACCTGCTTTCATCCTCAGCTTCAACTGGATCTTTAACCTTTGACCTTTGACCTTCCCACTTCTCCCAGAAACCCTGTCGCTGTTTTTCAGGACAGGTAAACAAGTTGGCACATCCATGCCCTATCAGAGATTTATTATTCAAGCTAAATAATGTTAAAATTGTTTAGTATATATTGTCCCAACCTGCTGGATGTAGTTATATGATTGTGATTTAGACTCAGAAACCCAGTTGAGATAAGGACTTCCTGGTTGAGTTTACACTGCACACTGTGGTAAGCTGCTTTTAGCCCTGATTCATAGAGCAATGGATCCTGGGATTAAACCACTTTACAGTATGGGTAAATCAATTGGCATTAACTAATATTGCTCTTAACATGAATTAATGGATGTACAAATACATTAAGCATGAAATTAACTTTTCATTAATGAATGCATTTATTAACTACTAACTAATGTGTCAGTTACATGAATATTTGTGCATTTGTACATGTGTAGCAAACCATAGGATAAACTTATAATTAGTCAACCATTAACAAGTATATTAAGAATATGAATTGGCGTTAAATGTGGCTGTAAACCTGAATCGATAATGTCCAAACGCCTAGACAAAGCTGTACAGAAACTTCTCCGTAGTTTTTTACCTAGCCTTAAAAACTACATTAGTTATGCCAATTCATGTAACCTTATTGTAGTGTTAGGTCAAGAAATTAATACACTGCAGGCAGTTCTCAGTGTAATTGTTTGTGTACAGTGTATATACGTTTATTGATGGCATGTGAAAGAGAAAGGGAGAGAGAGAAAGGGAGAGAGAGAGAGAGAGAGAGAGAGGGAGAGAGAGACTGAGCGTATTTAGGTGCTTGTTAATTAGAGCAGAACGGACTGTGAAGTGCAGTTGCTCGTGACCTTCGCGGGAGATTGGGCGTTAATCACCGGGGCGCGAAGGCGGGTCGTCTCGGCGACGCTCGGAGGGCAGGCCGTCGTATCGCCCCTGATGGAGCCTCCGGAGCCGGTCACCTGGCGGAGACGCGCCGATGACACGTTAGCACGTTAGCGGGAGCGCTCATCCAGGCTGTACTCGAGTGGGCGTTTGGGCTCGGTGAAACGCTGGCATACACGCCGTCGATTTTAATCATCGGATTAACGCACAACAACAGACGTAACATTATATTTAAAAAAATCGATATCGCATTAAGTCTTCTTGTACAGGGCGCCAGCACTCCCACGCACTGTCCTTATGTGCCTGCGACCAGGTGCGGTGCTTTCACACGTCTGCTTGTGTTTCTCTAGGTAGGCTTCGTTCAATTCGGTTCTGTGTTCATCCTCGAGGGAAATGTGGATGCATTGTAATGCGTAACAGCATTACAATACACCCCTGAAAAACAGAATTATGAACAAGCGTTCACAATGAAGCCTTTCACCGTGGTTTGAGCTGACGGTTGAACGCACATATATACGACAGAAGCAGCAAACTCAGTGGCCCTCCAGGACTGGAGTTTAACACCCCTGGGTAGGGGTGCAGTGATGAACATCCACAGACAGCGTCCACTGTCCCGTGTGTACCTGTGTCAGTGTCTGTCTCGCCTCAGAAACTCCACTAATGATGTCACAATAACACAAACGACTACTGTGACATCATTAATCAGTGTAGAATGGGCAGTGTTCCTACCTGTGTCTGTATCTGCGGTTGTGTAATATCACACAGGCAAATGGATGATGTCATTTCTGGAAACCGAACGACTGCTTTGTAAAGTGCATGTCGGGTTGAAAGCTTTGTGTGCTTGTGTACGAAAAGCCTGTTCACGTCCAGAAATGTGCACGCAGTTTTTGCTTTGCTTTAGAGTGAAGAGTCTGTCCCTCTGTTTGCATTTTTTCACTTCATTAAGATGGGGGGGCAGGGGAGTGGCGTTGGTTACCTAACTGCACAGGTACTTGTACACGGGCTGAGAATCTGCAGTTGTGTCGAGTTTGCAGAATGATACATATTGTCCCAACCTGCTCACCGTAGTCCCGTGGTTCTGAATGTCACAATGATACCCAGTTGTCAGTGGGTATGATTTGATTATGACATCACGGTTGAGTTGAGCTGGTTGGCTGCTTTCAGTAAGTGTTCCATAGATCATTGGACATCATGAAATATCACTCAAAGGCACCAATTAATGTGTTTGGGCTACAGGGTAAACGTTACAAGCGAAGCTAGAAATAACCTGGGCCCTGTATCACACTTCAAAAAGCAGGATTACACAGATGTACGCTGGATAGCTGTGCTGTGTAAAACCCAGAGCAGCTCTCTGGGAGGGCTCTGGGTTGTTTATCGGTGCAGTTACACAGTTAACTCCATAATCCTACTTCATGACGAGTGAAATGTTCTTACCCCTTTGGAAAATCTTGAAATTAGTTTAAAACTGTCTCACCTCATTGGCAATAGTTCTGTTGTATTTTGCAAAAAGTCATAGAAATTATATTTTAATATAAATGTTTTTTTTTTTGTTTTTACTTGGGCGATAGAGTATAGGATACAGTATAAACTCTCTTACCTCCCCCTACAGTACAGCCCATGCGTAACATGATTAAAGTTAACCACCCCCCTCACACCCCAGTGCCTGCAAACAAATCAAAAGAGGTGACATCACAATCACATGATAATAAGGAACTGATGGCATCACAATCACATAAGAAGCAACTGATGATGATATATCATAAGACTTGGTGGGTGATGTCACAGTCATGTGATAAGACTTGGCGGGTGATGTCACAGTCATGTGATAAGAATCGGGTGATGTCACAGTCATGTGATAAGAATCGGGTGATGTCAGTCACATGATAAGAATCGGCAGGTGAGTCACAGTCATGTGATAAGAATTGGGTGATGTCACAGTCATGTGATGAGAATCAGCAGGTGATGTCACATGTTTCAGGGGAGCACACATGCTCACAGGCATTTTCCCAAATCTGTCGTGGTGCTGCTGTACTGCTGTACTGCTGTGCAGGTGTGCTGCTGTGCAGGTGTGCTGCTGTGCTGCTGTGCTGCTGTACTGCTGTACTGCTGTACTGCTGTGCAGGTGTGCTGCTGTGCTGCTGTACTGCTGTACTGCTGTGCAGGTGTGCTGCTGTGCAGGTGTGCTGCTGTGCTGCTGTGCTGCTGTACTGCTGTGCTGCTGTGCTGCTGTACTGCTGTACTGCTGTGCAGGTGTGCTGCTGTGCAGGTGTGCTGCTGTACTGCTGTGCAGGTGTGCTGCTGTGCAGGTGTGCTGCTGTACTGCTGTGCAGGTGTGCAGGTGTGCTGCTGTGCAGGTGTGCTGCTGTGCTGCTGTGCTGCTGTACTGCTGTGCAGGTGTGCAGGTGTGCAGGTGTGCTGCTGTACTGCTGTGCAGGTGTGCTGCTGTGCAGGTGTGCTGCTGTGCAGGTGTGCAGGTGTGCTGCTGTACTGCTGTACTGCTGTACTGCTGTGCAGGTGTGCAGGTGTGCTGCTGTGCTGCTGTACTGCTGTGCAGGTGTGCAGGTGTGCAGGTGTGCTGCTGTGCTGCTGTACTGCTGTACTGCCAGGTGTGCAGGTGTGCTGCTGTGCTGCTGTACTGCTGTACTGCTGTGCAGGTGTGCTGCTGTGTGATTGGCTGTTCTGGAGATAAAACATATCCTCAATATTTCTATACCAAAAAATATACAAAGCACACTTGAGATAAACTTTTAATTATATTCACGTAAGTATTATAATTCAGGATACTTTGTTTCCACATGGTTTGTCATTTTATCTGAAAGACTTCACGCCATCTGTGCATATGTTCCTCCCTGACTGTCTGCTGCTGTGAAAAGAACAAAGTCATTGTTTTTGTGTGCCATATGCAGGAAGGCTGTTGGGCTTTTGTTTTTTTTTTTTACACGGCACAATAAACACTTCCTCTGTCTCCACCTCACGGCTGTTTATATCGCTTTCCTGTGCCGCGCCACAGCGACCAATCTAGCACAGTTCTGTATGTATACAGCTGTAATGGACTGTAGACCCCTGTGCGGGTTTAACCCTGTGAAGAGGAGGTGTTTCAGAATGTTTGTCCGTGTTCTAGAACTCCATGGCTTTCAGTCGCCAGGAGGGATTGTGACATCAGCTTTGGAATGTTGAGTTGAGCGCATTCTAATCACGCACTGCATGGTATTCTGTGATCTGACATCTTAAAGGGTTAGCGTCAGTTATGACGGAAATATGGAAATGGCTTTTTTTGTTGTTGTTGTGTTGACCGTGCCTGTATGACTTGTATTGTGAGTGTGTGTGTGTGTGTGTATGTGCAGGTTATGTGTGTGACTGTGTGTATGTACGTGTGTGTGTGTGCATGTATGTGTGTGACTGCGTGTATGTACGTGTGTGTGTGTGTGTATCACCCCCTCCTGCTCTCTGCTCAGCACCCTGTGGAGATCCTGCTTTCTCATCTTTCGTCTACCAACTACATCTCACGATATCCCTGTCTGCCTCCTCTATTTTTCTCTCCTCTCTCCATTCCCTCTCTCTCTATTCCCTCTCCCTCCCTCTCTCTCCCCCTCTCCCCCTCTCTCCCTCTCTCTCTCTCTCTGTGCTGGTGGCAGGCAGGCTGTAAGATGTTTAGCGGCTGAAACAGAGGGAGGTGTGAGAGAGGATATTAATCCAACCACAAGAGCCACACAGGGAGCATTACAGAGAGAAATAGAGGGGGAGGGAGGGAGAGAGGGAGAGAGAGAGAGAGGGAGGGAGAGAGAGGGAGGGAGAGAGAGAGAAAGGGAGGGAGGGAGAGGGAGAGAGAGGGAGAGGGAGAGGGAGAGAGGGAGAGAGGGAGGGAGGGCAGAGAGAGAGGGAGAGAGGGAGAGAGAGGGGGAGGGCAGAGAGAGAGAGGGAGGGAGAGGGAGAGAGAGAGAAAGGGAGTGAGGGAGAGAGAGGGAGGGAGAGAGAGAGAGAGAGAGAGGGAGGGAGGGAGGGAGGGCAGAGAGAGAGGGGGAGGGAGGGAGGGAGGGCAGAGAGAGAGGGGGAGGGAGGGAGGGCAGAGAGAGAGGGGGAGAGAGGGGGAGGGCAGAGAGAGAGAGGGAGGGAGAGGGAGAGAGAGAGAAAGAGAAAGAGGAGAGAGGGAGAGAGGGAGAGAGGGAGGGAGAGAGAGAGAGGGAGAGAGAGGGGAGGGCAGAGAGAGAGGGAGGGGAGAGGGCAGAGAGAGAGGGAGGAGAGGGCAGAGAGAGAGAGAAAGAGAAAGGGAGTGAGGAAGAGAGAGAGAGGGAGAGAGGGAGGGAGGGAGAGAGAGAGAGACAGAGAGAGGGAGGCAGAGAGAGAGGGAGAGGGAGAGCTTGCGTGTGTGAGAGAACTCCTCGCTAACGTGTGTGTAAGTGTGTGTGCCAGAACTCGGCAGTGTGTGTGTGTATAAGCCCCACACTTTCCCGCTCCTGTGCTGTGGTTCTCCTCTCTGCCGGCGGGTAGAGATGCGTCTCCCGCCAGCTCCGTCTCCACGCCGACTCTCCTCCGCACGGAGCGCGTTTCGGATACACCCCTGATGCCCCCCAGCTCTAACGGGCCGCTCCTGCAGGGACCCCCAACGTGCCCCGGGGCCCCCCCCGACTCCCACACTGATGCCCCCGCGGGGGGGGCAGACTGGGGCACGCTCTGGGTGCAAGCTCCTCCTGCTCCTCCTCCTGATTTTGGGAACTCCCGGCTCCTCCCACCAGGGCAGGACGCAGGGCAAGCACCGTGCCAAGGGGGGTAAGTGATGCCCCTGCGGGGTAGATTCGCGGCGCAACTGCCCCGGTATGCTACCGTCAGCTACCGTCAGCGATGTTGCACTCCAAGCAAGTTGGAACGGCTGTTTTGGTTTCATGCATTCTGTTGTCGAAGAAGGGTTCTGTTTTAGAAGAAACGTTGTGTTTTAGAAGAAGCATTGTCTTGTAGATGGTGGGTTCTGTTTTAGACGGAGTGTTCTATTCTAGAAGGAGTGTTAGGTTTCAAAAGGATG
>NC_083766.1:61390630-61395630 GCF_963514075.1 Conger conger
TCACTTGCTGTAGAAATGCTTTATTATTGTGCTGAATAAAATAGTGTAGGATTTTGTTTTTTTGAGTACCAGAGTTTTTAGAGTAAAATGCTGTAACATAAGTTGCCCTGCATAATTAGATGATGGTTAGACAAACAGACAGACAGACAGGCAGCCAAGAAGACAGACGGACGGACGGATGGATGGTAGATAGGTAGATAGAAATAGAATAGTCAAATTATCAAGATCTAACAATATATTGCAACATGCAGTATGTGCAAATATATAAATGATTGCCACCTTCAGATACTGCCATACATTGCAATGCAATATGTTAAAGATACATAGCTGTGAATAACATTCATCCTCATTTTCCCAGAAATGTATATTCATACGCAGTTTGTACCTGTACTTACAGTATAAATATATACGTGTATTTGATAATGTATTTGAGTGCGTTGATATTTCCCCTGGCCCGCTCCTGCCCGTGCTGCTCTTTATGATGTTGCGCGGCCGGGTTTATTGCCCCGTTCATCACACTAGCCGCGCTGGCCTTGTTAATATCTGTCTGTCTCCGGACGTGCAGCGGCTGGGGCTCTGGGAAATATCCGTGTGTTCCTCCTCCCAGACGGCTCCCAGGAGCTCCCAGCATGCTCTGCTCCGGTGGCCCGCCCTGCGAGGGGCCCTCCCGCCGGCCTCCATTTTGTTACGGGGCGACGGGCGAGTCCGAGACGGAGTCTCCCCTCGTATCCACGGCTCCGCGCGCCCATAAAGACCCGGAGTCGTCCGCTTCACTGCCCGCGCGGGACTGCTGGCGGTGTTGTGTTATTAACACGGTGTAATAATAACGGGCTCGGGTGGAATATGAATACGCAAAATGACCTGTGCTAAATCAGCGCTAATGGAGTTTATGTGTGTCCAATAGGAACCGTATAAGAATACGCTCCGTTAAGAGTTAAAAGTGCTCTAGCAGTGTTAGATCTCGGGCCACATTTTATTTTACGCGTCCTACATACGAGCTACATAACTCCTTCATAAACACTGCATAGCACATTCCTAAGTACTACGTAAGCATTTATAAGCATTTACTGTATGTCAATAGGCATACGGTGTTATGTCAACATTGATGCAGCAACATACCAAATGAACAAGATTCTTATGTCGCGTATTGACATAAGTGCTTATGTACTGCTTATGAATGTGCTATGTAGCCCTTATGAAGGAGTTATATAGCTCTTATGTAGGACCCTTCAAATAAAATGTTACCTTGATTTCCTTTGCTCAGCCATTCCTGTGAAGTATGTTATTTAATAATAAAGGTAATTTCAGACCTCTATCGGTCAAGAGAGGAATCGCAGCAACAAGCACCTTCAAACCACAACACTGTTTATCCCTCCCCCCTGCTCTGTGAACGCGCTGCCGTTGAACCCTTCCTCCCGTACAGTGTCGGCCGTCGACGGCATATTTTGAAAACAGAATCGAAGGACTATAAACACCGGCAGAGGGTGTCAACATGTCAGTGAGCCTTTTTCAATGAAAAAGAATGGTCTCGTAACAATGTTTTAACACAAAAATGGTATTATCCCTATTGTACCTTTAAAACACCTGAGAGGGGATGCAGTCACTCCTCTGTCGCAGTTTCTGCTCTGCAGAGCTAGCAGTAGTGTGCAGGAACCCTGCATGTGACAGCTCTGTAGGTAATATACCGGCTGGAGGTCTCCATCATTTACACAAGCCAGACATGTGTAATGTACAGGTTGGGCTCTATGTGTCTAAATTACAGGTAGGAGGTCTCTATTCTGGACAGGTATAGTGATTATATGTATTGTGCAGGTAGGAGGTATATATTATGTACAGGTATAGTGATTATATGTATTATGCAGGTAGGAGATCTCCTTTTATGTAATGTATTGGTACGAGGTCTATATATAATATACAGGTAGGGGGTGTATTAATATGTATTGTGTCGGGAGGTGGTCTTGTTTCAGGTGTGAGTGGTTTTATTATTGGCTCTGAAGAGGTTGTGTGTGAGTGCGTGTGCGTGTGCGTGTGCGAGTGCGAGTGTGTGAGTGTGTGAGTGTGTGAGTGTGTGAGTGTGTGAGTGTGTGAGTGTGTGAGTGTGTGAGTGTGTGAGTGTGCGAGTGCGAGTGCGAGTGCGAGTGTGAGTGTGTGCGAGCGTGCGTGCGTGCGTGCGTGTGTGAGTGTCTGTGTGAGTGTGTGTGTGTGAGTGAGTGAGTGTGTGAGTGTGTGAGTGTGTGAGTGAGTGTGTGTATGAGTGTGTGAGTGTCTGTGTGAGTGTGTGTGTGTGTGTGTATGAGTGTGTGTATGAGTGTGTGAGTGTCTGTGTATGAGTGTCTGTGTGAGCGTGTGTGTGTGTGTGTGTGTGTGTCTGTGTGAGTGTGTGTGTGTGTGTGTATGAGTGTGTGAGTGTCTGTGTGAGTGTGTGTGTGTGTGTGTGTATGAGTGTGTGAGTGTCTGTGTATGAGTGTCTGTGTGAGCGTGTGTGTGTGTGTGTGTGTGTGTGTGTGTGTGCGAGAGTGCATGTGCGTGCTGACAGTCTGCCCTGACCTCGTTAGAGACGGTGACACACGCGTGGGGTTTAGAGTGTTTTTGTTTTTCTTGGTTTCCCCGGTGTGTTTCTGATGGAGGTGTTATTACTGGGACCCGCGCTGTCTCCCGCGGGAGCCGGATCGGGTTCGGGAGCGGAGCGGCAGGGAAGAACCGGGACAGACCTGCAGAAGGGCGATGTCTGGATGTCTGGAGACGGGAGAGTGTTCTGTCCATCTCCTCCCTGCAGGTGCTCCTGCCCGCGGTCGGGGTGGCGCAGCGGGGAGGGACGGACAGAGAGGATGCTGGGAGATTAAAGATGATGGTAGGGGGGGGGGTTAGGGGTTAGGGGGCAGTCATGCTGTGAGGTGAATTTGTTTTCACAGATTAGCGTGCTGACAGGTCCGGGGGTACCCTCTCCCCTCTCAGACACCCCAAAACTGTGCGTCAGGTACCCCTCAGAGGACCTCTTTCAGGAACGCAACTCGGAACAGCATTCTCACACCATTCCATTCCCAATACACAGACTTTTTGTGTGAAGTATAATGATAAATATATTTTGCAGCGATTTGTATTTTTCAAAGCATATCTATCAATGTGATGAATTAAATTGCAGCTCTGAAAATGGCAGTCATTTGGATATTTTCTCATATATTGTGAAGTGTTACATCTCTGATCTTGGTAATATATTGTGTTACAAACATATATCAAAGTACTGTACTTTTATTAATAAAACAGCAGGCTTACCAATTCCTTTTTTTTTAGTTTGGATAACAGTATATTGAGGCATATCTTTGGTCCATACAGCATCCTTATTTTGACTCCAAAACAACCATCCCCCAGTAAATACTGAAATGAAATACTGAAAAGAGGTTAAAGTGCAGACTGTCGCCTTTAATTTTAGGGTTCTAGACCCATAATGGGCTATGAGTAGAGGTATTACATCCCTTTTTTGACATGGGTAGTCCTCTGTTTTAGTGGACCAAAAGTAATTGGACATTTGGCTTCTCTGCTATTTCTGATTAGACGGGTGTATTCAATCCTTTCCTTTGTGCAGGTATAAGAAAGCTTTCAGTATCTGGTCTTGATTCTAGGCTTTTGATTGCCTTTGGAGTCTGCTATTGGCGTATGTCAGCATGAGGACCAGAGTTGTGCAAGGAAGAGGCTGAGAAATCAGGAGTGAGAACAATAAGAGCCTTTGGCCAAACGACAGGTTTACCAACATTGAAATTAACAGCTTCGAACGTCATTCTGAAAATGGCGGCTGAAAACAAAAACAACGCTGTTGGCGCGAGCGTCAGACGGTCTGAAAGAGGGGGTTAAAAATGCGCGACGCAGGCTCGCCACGTGAATCAATTTCACACGGGTAACGACGCGCGCAGTCTATCGCCCTGCCCGCGGACTCCAATCTGCACCGCTGTTTTCTTGTAATTTGGAAGATGTTTTCTTTCAAGACGTCGTCTGTGGGAATACATTAGCGCTCGATTTCCATGTCTGCCCTTAAGATACGGCCGTAATTTACAATTCCGTGTGAACTTCACTGTGTCTCCTCAAATGGCCGTTATAATTCACCTAGACGGGATGAATAATATAACGTACTTTGATTTAGGTTTAGTATTTATGCCTGCGTTTGATTTCTTTGAATATCACACTTAATGATAGTACAATATTTCAAGGCTGCCGTTTGCTTTGTGGTGGAGGTAATCCTTTTTTAAGTCAAACGCGGGAGGGAAATGTCAGTCTGATCGTTTGGCTTTCTTCTGGGGTTACGCGGTTAGAGCCGCGTCTTGTTCGCCGGTGAGCCGGTGGCGCTGGTGTCGTGTCGGCCTCGGGAGGGCGGATCACAGCCCGCGGAGTGGCAGTGCGTCTGCCGGGGTGGAGCCGGGTCGGTTCGTAAATGTCAGCCGCCTCCCGCTGGTTAATCGCAGCGGGGGTACCACGGACAGCGGCCGCTCCCCCGCCGACTGACGAAGAAAAGAAAAGCTCGCTTCAGCCGCGCCGCTCTCGACTTACCGGGAGATTAGAAACGAAAGAGCCGCGAGCAGCGGGATGTCTCGGGCAACAGGAACGCGGTGTTTTTTTTTTATTTCTTGTTAATGATGTTGTTCTCCGAGGCTCAGAAAAGCACCGAAGACGCCTCATTGGCCCTGTGACTCACACTCTGTCTTCCAGGGGGGAGACGTTGCCTGTCAAAACGGCTTTTAAATGAACCCTTTACGGTCTGTGATCACGGATATGCGCTTATAATACTCTGAACGGAACATTCTAATGCTGATCTCGCGATCACTACTGGTGACTGAAAGCAACGTTCTGGAACACGGATTTAGGATTTTGAGGAAAGAAAAACGTTTAAAATAAATAAATAAATAAATAAATAAATAAATAAATAAATAAATAAAAACCTCTCCAAAGGGTTAAAAAAACAGCCCCCCTCCCCCCAGGCCCGTGTACTCCTGTTCCTCGGGGTGGGAACT
>NC_083766.1:61400630-61405630 GCF_963514075.1 Conger conger
GTGTGTGTGTGTGCGTGTGTATACACTGTGTGTGTGTGTGTGCGTGTGTATACACTGTGTGTGTGTGTGTGCGTGTGTATACACTGTGTGTTGTTTGTAGTCAGAATATCAAACCATTCGGGGGAGTGAGGGATGGGTGTACAGCACATGACCTAGAGCTGGGGAAAGCCCCGAAGATGAATTATGAATTATGGATCTCTCAAATGCGCATATTTATGACAACAGGCGGAGAAGTGGAAAGAGATTCACGGGGGAGGGGGCGGTGGCTTTCTCTCGCTGACAGACAGCGGAGGATTCTGGGACGTTTCTGTTTCACGGAGACGTGTCTGAAACACCTGCTCTCTCACCTTCACCTGCCACCTGCCTCACCTGCCTCACCTGCCTCATTGGGTGTGTTGCTCAGGGACACTTCGACACGCCCAGGGCGGGATCGAACCAGCAACCCCCGACCGCTCTTTCCGCCGGAGCCCATGGTACCCCAGCATGTGTCCTGCGGCCTGTGTCCTGCAGCATGTCCAGAGCACAGGATGAGTGATTCATTCTGTCCAATAAGGTCTTCACGAAGATAAAAACCAGAATTTAATTTGATCAGTTTAAAAATTATGGACAAGTGTTGATCGAATCCATGATTGTTTTCCTTCACAAAAAGGAATGGAGAGGGGGGGGGGGGGGGAGAGAGAGATGGAAAAAGATGAAGGGAGGGAGAGAATGAAAGAGTTATCAAGCTAAGAGGAAACTAATAACCTGGGGGCCAACAAGCTGTGTAATTCCTTGTGTCAGACACTCCTGTGGGAGCAGCAGGTGAACTTTAGGAAGGCTTGTCTCACACAGAGCGTGATTCACAGTGAAATTGTCTGAGCTAATATTGCTTGTGTGACATGATTACCACATTCCATCCTCTAAAACAACCGATAGATCAGCAAGCATCTCACTGCTCTAACGATCTATGGGGAGAGGGAGAAAATAACATTTTAGAAATGTAGAAATAAATTACTGACAAGGGAACCTCTGCATGAATTGTTTTAGTGAAATTAGTTTGGATTAATTTGGATCGGTGTTCCTGCTTGGAATTGAGAATGGGTTTTCTTGTAGAATTGATGTGCCCTTGCACCAAAGGTGTGTGTCCAGAGGGCAGTGTACTGTAACATAGCATAACCCAATTTATTTTCTTCAGAATTCTACGTCCGGGTTCTAGAACTCCACTGCTTCCAGTCAGCAGTGGTGATTGTGACGTCAGCATTAGAACGTTCCGTAAGGAACGTTCTAATCACATCTTTGACTTCTTACACCTTAAAGGATTAAACTACAATGCCTCAGTAAAATATTGGGCTCTATAACGGGATAGTAAGTGTAAATAATGTATGCTGTAATTTAATGTAAGTTGCTGTGGGTAAGGACATCTGCTAAATGCCTCAGAATGTAAGCATTGCGACCAGGTCAATGAGGTTGACATGTGCTGTGTGTAAGGTGTGTGTGTATTATATGACACGCATGCACCACTTACTGCCTGAGGCATGTCGCCCCTATGTTGTAAGAGCAGTCGTCTGGCAGTCGGAGGGTTGCCGGTTCGATCCCCCGCCCGGGCTGTGTCGAAGTTTCCCTGAGCAGGACACCTAACCCCCAAATGCTCCTGACGAGCTGGTCGGGGCCTTGCATGGCAGCCAATCGCCGTTGGTGTGTGAGTGTGTGTATGAATGGGTGAATGAGAAGCATCAATTGTACAGCGCTTTGGATAAAGGTGCTATATAAATGCCAACCACTTACCATTTACAACATATGATGCATGTGAGGCATACAACATGCTTGAGGCTTGTGTTGGGAGTTTGTAGAAGCTGTGCTGTGTGTAGGGTGTGTACGATGCAGGGAGCAGAGGGCACGTTTGATGGCTGATCCTCGGTTGAAAAGCAGCGCTGTCCCGTCAGATCATTCTCAAACAGGACGGGGTCCCACCAACGCCCACGGACACTCACGTCCTTCACTCCTCCTCAGGATCAATCTTTCATGATCGGGGAACCAACACTGTCAATTATTCACACAGGCTAAATGCAGAAAAACACGCAATGAATCCGTAAAAGAGAAAGATAAAGATAGGTATGGAAGGTTACGTTTGCAATGTGGACTCTGGAGGTTTTGTTTAGCTGTATCATACTGTGTGGGGCTCCTGAAAGTCTCTCTCTCTCACTCTCTCACTCACTCACTCTTTCTATCTATCTCCATCTCTCTCTCACTGTCTTTCTCTCCTCATATCTCTATATTCTCTCCTTGCCTTTCTATAACGATTTCTAAACGATCTGCAAAGGACAGGACACAGAGGCAGGTATAAATATACTCACAAATTAACCACAAGGCCGGCAGGTGTGGTTGCTGGGGAACGGATGACAGCGGTGAAACAAACGACAGACTGAAAGGACTACGGAGAGAGAGAGGGGACAAAAGACACGAACACAGAATGGCAAGACTGCGGAGCACAGAGTAAAAGCACAGAGACGCACAGAAAAAAGGAAAAAACTGGAAAAAGGGCACGGAAGTGACACCAACGGCCCCTCGAGATCCCCTGTGGCTTCATATGTTTTTAAAAGCCTTTGAACGACAGGAGCTCCTAAACACCATCAACTCCCAAAGCATTGTGGGATATCTCAGGGCTTGGTTGTTTTACAGCACTTCAAATGTTATAATATACAGTAGTGGGAATGTTGACTTTGCTGTTTTATTTAACAGAGACCATCCCCATCGCGGCTGATGTGCTAGAATTAGTTCCATAGTTAAATTGATCAATTTTCAATTCAATTCCATTTGATTTGTAGGGCACATTTGACATAAGACTGCTGTGAAGACGCTTTAGAGTATCAGAAGGGAAACACCAGCCCTCGGCCACAGATAGCACAGGAGGTAAAAAAATAAATAAATAACAAACCCTCAAACAGTGGCAAGAAAAATCGCCCCGATAGGACGAAATCAAATTTTTCTACCAAATGTAGCCCAAGTACTCACCTGACTGCAGAGATGACTTTTCGACACAAAATGCTCACTGGGATCTTATTGGCTGTAAAAATCGTGGCGTTACTAACCCTGTGGTTCAGTTTACCCTGAGAATGGATGGCCTTCTCGGCTTACCTAGCTGGTTAAGTAAAGGTGAACTAAATCTGTAAATAACGCACGGATAATAATTTGTTATTTAGCTGACGCTTTTATCCAAGGTGACTTACAGTTGATTAGACTAAGCGGGGGACAATGTGGGGCCTTGCTCAAGATGCCAACGGCCGTGCGGATCTTATTGTGGCTACAGCGGGGGGCTTGAACCGCCAACCTTCCGGGTCCCTGTCATGTACCTTAGCCACTCAGCCAGTCCTCAGTAAAGTGTCTCTGTGATTGATTGTTAAGTGTGTGAAAAGCAGGGTGTATTCAGCACGTAAACGCTGGATGTGATGCGGTGGTGATGAATCCGCTGATGTACACAGGGACCCGTTAGTGCCGGCCCAGCCCATCGGCACCGTGTCAGCACAGACGATTTAATACTGCGCCAATAATTGCTTTTTGTAAATAGGATTCCGGAGAGGGTAATTTCAAGGTGCTGCTATTCAGCACCGATGGGTCTTGTAATTATCGACAACATTGCGGGAGGTAAATAAGACTGTAAATGTTTTATATTATTAACAAGGTTGAGGAGAGAAAGCATTCCTGACTGTGGAGGCGTCTGCCGTTTTAATACAGCTACCGAACCCACTGCCAACACTGTATATGCAACGGTGATTTCAACAATCCCTCATGTACGTCGCTCTCCTTGACAATAAAAACGCCCATCAATGTGAGAACTCCAAGAAATATATTCCAAATACACTACTTAATATGCATTATATTTCCTATACCAGTCATTTTCATATGCGTGATGGAATGCATAAATTCTACCGTATGCGGGGAAACCCGCGTGGTAAAATGCATTTACAATATTTACATGGACCGGGGTGCATTGAAAGCGGGGAATACATTTCATTAGAAACGAGTTTTTTTTTAACGGCGATTACTGGAGCGTTTCTTCGGGAATAAATCACGAAGCCTGCTCTTATACAACGCCGCGAAGTTTGGTGGGGTTGTGGGGGAAAGAGGAAGGCGTGTTCCTCTCCGGTAAAAAGCTATTTTCGTCTCGTTGCGGTCTGATGTGATGCTCCAGGACATAACATTACAAAGAAGCAAGGCTCTCTGGCAATTAAGTGACACAAATAATTATTCAGGGCGCCGTGAGTGACTAGGGAGCGTC
Source organism: Conger conger (assembly GCF_963514075.1). Taxonomy (NCBI): domain Eukaryota; kingdom Metazoa; phylum Chordata; class Actinopteri; order Anguilliformes; family Congridae; genus Conger; species Conger conger. Next base: position 61,404,886 of record NC_083766.1, read on the forward strand.
TGTAAAGTGCAGCCCCTCACCGCACAGTGAAGCGTCTCTCCTGCTCCTGACTCTATGCTCACCGTTTCTCCGTTTCTCTGTGTCTTTGCAGTGAGGCCCACGGTGAAGGGCATTAATTGAGAGAGGAATGTTCTGGAAACATAAATAATAACTGTGTGTCTGCTTCCTGTGTGCCTGGCAGTGGAGGGAAAACTGGTCTGCCAAAGGGTTGTGCTGACTCCTGTGTGTGTGTGTGTGTGTGTGTGTGTGTGTGTGTGTGTGTGAATGTGTCCCTGTGTGTGTGTGTGTGTGTGTGTGTGTGTGTGAGAGAGAATGTGTCCCTGTGTGTGTGTGTCCCTGCGTGCGTGTACACTGTGAATATGTGTAGACATTACAAATGCTCTATGTGTGTGAGTGTGTTTGTGGATGTTTGTGTGTGCGTGTGTGTGTGTGAATGTGTCCCTGTGTGTGTGTGTGTGTGTGTGTGTGTGTGTGTGTGTGTGTGAATGTGTCCCTGTGTGTGTGTGTTCCTGTGTGTGTGTGCGTGCGTGCGTGCGTGCGTGTACACTGTGAATATGTGTAGACATTACAAATGCTCTATGTGTGTGAGTGTGTTTGTGGATGTTTGTGTGTGCGTGTGTGTGTAAACTGTTGCTGTGTGGAGGTGTTAGCATCTGAGTCTCTGTGTATTTTTACATTGCTATTGTACCAAATAAATATCTCGATCCTGGGGAAAAAAACACTTATATTCTTCTCACTGTAATTA
>NC_083766.1:61413130-61418130 GCF_963514075.1 Conger conger
CACACACACACAGACGTATATATATATATATATACACACACACAAGCTCTCACTCACACACACACATACACACACACACACACACACACGCTCACACACACACACACACACTCACACACACACACACACACAGATGTATATATATATATATATACACACACAAGCTCTCACTCAAGCACACACACACTCACACACATACATAGACACACACTTACACAGACGTATATATATATACACACACACACACACACACACACACAAGCTCTCATTCAAGCACACACACCCACCCACCCACACACACACACACACACACACACACACGCACCCACACACACGCACATATGATATTCCATTTCCCCTGGCGAGCATATCATAGATGCAGCCGGCGCCTAATGAATTTCACAAATTGAAGTAAAGTCAAACAGTCTTATGAATTTTTCACAGCATAATGACCTTGCATTTGAATGAGCGGCCCCATTAATGCCACTTTTTTTTATCACGAGCACTTTTAATTTTACATTTGGCACACTGCACGGGTAATCAGAGAGCTTCTAAAGTTAATGGAGAAAGTCTGGAGGAGGATAACGAATGGCACTAACGATCACGGCTGTGTGCAGGGACCTGGCCCATTACAGTGCAACACTGCGCGGGATTAGCATGTGGGTGGCTAATGCGTTAGCAGGGCCCATTACAGTGCAACACTGCGCGGGATTAGCATGTGGGTGGCTAATGCGTTAGCAGGGCCCATTACAGTGCAACACTGTGTGGGATTAGCGTGTGGGTGGCTAATGCGTTAGCAGGGCCCATTACAGTGCAACACTGTGTGGGATTAGTGTCTCTTTCCAGTCCCTTATTCTTCTCCTCTTTTTCCTTTTCTTTTCTCCTTTCTCTTGGCCCTAGCTCCGCCCATTGGGGGCGGCTTTTCAGCATCAGGTGCAGTTCCACGGACACTGCTCTCTCGTACTCAGCTCTTTTTGTTTTATTGTAGCGTGTGATGTTTTAATAAACGAGGAATCAAAGACAAAGAGGAGTTTCCATCTCCTATCCATCTCTCTCTGTCATCTGACTCTCTTTTTCTCTCTCTTCTCTCTGTCTCTCTCTTTCTCTCTCTGTCTTTCTCTCTGCTCTCTCTCCTCTCTGTCTGTCTCTGTCTCTCTCTCCTCTCTGTCTCTCTCTCCTTCCTTTCTCTAATGAGGCAGTTCCTCTGCGATGGAAGCGTTTTCTCCCTCTCCTCTCTGCTCCCATCATGCAGTGCCTGGATGAGAAGGTCTTCATTGTCTCACCTGGAGGGATCCCCATTTTAAAATCCAACTGTGGGGTGTTCACGCCAGTGAGCAGGACCACGTCCGTGGAATTAAAAAAAGAAAAAAATGTTATGGTTCAGGATCAGGACAAGAAAAAAAGAGAATCTATTAAAAAAAGAATAATTGGTTTATTTAAACAGTGTTTATCAGTGCAACAAATTATTTTCGACAGAATCATTCTGAATCAGGGAATAGCCTTACATTGGCGTGTAGCAACATTGATGGGGTATCCCGCATCGCTTTGACAAATGACAGTTCAACGGAAACCATTTGTCTCCAAGCAGAATTCAATTTACAATACCCTCTATAATGTGTATTATCATTTATATTATAATAATGTGTAAGACCCGTATACACCCTTCATAACAGACTGAAGGTCGTCTGCACTTCAGTCATAAATCAGGGGTGTCAGGCGGCGGTCCTGCAGGGCTGCAGTGTCTGCAGGTTTTCACTCTTTTCACACTTCCTGTGAGAGATTCATTTAAGCCACTGATTGGATAGTCTGTGCACCTTGTTTCCTTGGCCTGAAATGGCCTAACTCTAACCCTAACCCTAACTCTAACCCTAACCCTAACCCTAACTCTAAATCTAAATCTAAATCTAAATCTAAATCTAAATCTAAATCTAACTCTAACTCTAAATCTAACCCTAACCCTAACCCTAATCCTAATCCTAACCCTAACCCTAACCCTAACCCTAACTCGAACCCTCCATCCTGATTTCATCTTAGCGAATATTACTTTAGCAACATTTCTGCCATTTTCAGGCATTTTATACAATTTAATGAATACTAGAGCTATAAATAGATTTGAAAGGTTTGCAGTTTTAAAAGCCATATTAGATGCTTTTAGTCAGCGTGTGACTGCTGGATAGATATTGTGCTGTTGCTTGTAAAAATGAAAAATGTTATTGCATTTTGCTTATGTAAGAAATTAGATTTGGCCCAATTAAATCCTGGTCTAATCTAATCACAATTCGTGTAAACAAACATAATGAGAACCTAACCCCATTCAAGAGTTCAGAAACAGAACTTATTTAGAATGCCATGCTCTCGATGCCCTGTCACCTCGCTTCAGGCTGAACTTCAGTGCTTAAATAGAAACGCTGTAAACAGTAGAACGCTGTGAATTTATGAAAACAAATTAAAAACTAAAAGCAGAAAGGCTGTGGAAGGCAGAACAAAGAAGTGGAAACAAAAGCTCAATAGCTTCCCATGGCTTATTAACAGAGACATTTATCATTATTTACCATTGAATTAAAGTTTGCGCGTTGAACCTCAGGCTGTTCTGTAGCCCTGTGTTTTAACCCTTTGAAGAGCCGGCTTTTCAGAATGTTTCACTGAGTCAGTGTTCTAGAACTCCACTGCCTTCCGTCACCAGTAGTGATTGTGACATCAGCAGTTAAGAACATTCTTCAGCAAGACGCTTAACCCCCAAATGCTCCTGACGAGCTGGTCGGTGCCTTGCAAGGCAGCCAATCGCCATTGGTGTGAGAGTGTGTGTGTATGAATGAATGTGTGAATGAGAAGTATCAATTGTACAGCACTTTGGATAAAGGCGCTATATAAATGCAGACATTTACCATTTTGAGCCTAAGTGGGCTGTAGGTATAGTCACTGCTGTCCATGGTGCTGAACAACCTCCAGATGATGGAGACTCAGGTTGAGCAAACCTTTCTCCTAGTCCAATTTGGTGAGACATGGATGAATGAGAAGAACTTACCCAATGATAAAAAGAAAAAAAGACTGATGGGGTGGATGCCTCGCTAACACACGGGCAATTGGAATAGATTGGATACAACTGGCTACTAAATTTCGGCTAGAATCGCAAAACAAATGTTTTTTTTTTTCTGTCCCTCTTCTGGTTTGGCCCCCTTTCAAGTGTCCAATTAACAGTGAAGAGAAGAAAGACAGAGAAGAATAAGAGAGAGAGAGAGTATCACTACAAATATTCACATCTCTATTTTCCTCCTCCTTCTGCAGGGAAATAAATATGCACTTTCCAATTTGCCGCTTAGGCAATTTTTACAAATATTGGAGGCCGAGGCAAAACTGTTCTGCTTTTGGCTGTGTACACAAATAACCACTGTTTGCTCAAAGGCTCTATTCAGTTTGGCAGAGATATTTTAAAGAGATTTTAAAGCTCAAGTCTTTTTTTTTTTGGCACCATTACTTTTTCTAGGGCTGAACGTAATTTAGTTTTTTTGGACGTGCATGTCCCAAACCCAAACTAGTCTTGCGTCCATGTCTATAATCCAAATATAATCCAAATATAATTAAATATACTATAAATAATAGAATCAAATCTAGTCCATGCCTATAGAATTGTCAATAATACCAAGTTTCCCTGGTATCAGAGGGCTTAGGTGCTGTGGCACTGGGAAAGGGGGGGTTAATTGATGTGAAACTTCCTGACCAGCTTTGTGGAAACTAAATTGCCAAATTGCTAAATAGTAAAAGCAGCGCTGAGGTCCGCTTTAAGCAGCGGGCCGATTGAGCCTCTAGGGTTGACCTCCCTCTGCTGTCACTCTCTGGCTGTAAACGGTGGTCGTGTGACGTTCATCTTTCAACTGATACTGAGGGTCACACGCTTCAACCCAAATATTCATTCATTCATTCATCCATCATCCTAACCCGCTTATCCTGAACAGGGTCGCGGGGGGGGGGGCCTATCCCAGCACACATTGGGTGAAAGGCAGGAATACACCCTGGACAGGTCGCCAGTCCATCGCAGGGCACACATACCATTCAATCACACACTCACACCTACGGGCAATTTAGACTCTCCAATCAGCCTAACCTGCATGTTTTTGGACTGTGGGGGGAAACCAGAGTACCCGGAGGAAACCCACGCAGACACGGGGAGAACATGCAAACTCCACACAGAGAGGCCCCGGCCGACGGGGATTCAAACCCAGGACCTCCTTGCTGTGAGGTGGCAGTGCTACCCACTGCACCACCCGTGCCGCCCCAACCCGAATATATATAACATATTATATATGAGGAGCTTATAGAGATGGAGTGGACATGGGCGCAACTTTCTGAAGCTGAGAGAGAGAGGAGGGAGAGGGTGGAGCCTGTGTGAGCTGAGAGAGAGAGGTGAGGGAGAGGGTGGAGTCTGTGTGAGCTGAGAGAGAGGAGGGAGAGGGTGGAGTCTGTGTGAGCTGAGAGAGGGGAGGGAGAGGGTAGAGTCTGTGTGAGCTGAGAGAGAGGAGGGAGAGGGTAGAGCCTGTGTGAGCTGAGAGAGAGAGAGGGAGAGGGTGGAGCCTGTGTGAGCTGAGAGAGAGGAGGGAGAGGGTGGAGGGAGAGGGTGGAGCGGATGGTGCCCCTGTTATAAGCGACCCTGAAACGCTGCTGCAAGCGCCTTCAGCAAGAGTAACAAAGCAAAGGAACCTTTTCTGTTTAGGCAAGTGGTCCAAAAATGGTCCAATATTGGTATTTATGCAAGCAAATAAACATATGACAACATGTTTATTTGAGTTTGGTTTATTGATTGTGTTTCTTAAATAGCTGGCAGGTGGTGTTTTTTTTTGGCCCCCATTAAATCAATGTTATTTGGCTAGTTTTTGGCTAACTGAGCTAACGGCTAACAGAGATTGAGCTACGCAAACTCGATGTGGGAGTACTTTTAACCTGACGTGTCCCCAATTTACTACATAATTTGGGATGAGGAATGTGTATAATAATGTCAACTATCC
>NC_083766.1:61440630-61443130 GCF_963514075.1 Conger conger
AAAAGGAAAACTAAAGAATGATTAGAGAGAGTGATTTATAAAGAATGAAACAGTGAGAGATAGAGAAAGAAAGAGATGGATTGTTGAGAGAAAGATAGAGAGAGAGAGATTTCTCCTGCATCGTATCTGCATGCGAATGCAAATTCAGTCAGAGCACAAAGAAACTCAGATCGCAGTTCTTCCTGCTTTAACCTCTGAAGACCTGACTGTTCTTTTTTTCACCTGTAGTGGAGTCTCTGCTCGTAATCTCAAGAACCATGTATCCTATGATGCTGGAACTATGCTACAAGAGACTTTCAATACAAATAAAATCTATAATATTTTAGAAAATATTTTAATTTCAACATGATTCAGCTTGGTCTCGTGAGGATTTTCTATAACATAGTTTCATCATATAATCATAGTCATCATCTAAAAGTCAACCGAAGTTGGTCTGTAGAATGTTGCATTTTACTCACTTTGTAAACCGATCGCATTGCTTCGGTATTTGATTGTGGATGTTTTTTCTGCAACCTCTGGGAATTTTGTCCCAGAAAGGTAAATCATTTAAAAAAGCCTAGGATAAATCGCTCTGGATTAAACAGCTGCTAAAGGCAGAAGTCTAGTGCATTTTTATGAGCTGAGGTTTGGATGCTCTGTCCTTGGTCCTGAAATGTCAAGGCACTGATGAGAAGCTGCAGGCTGCAGTCCAGGGTGCTGAGGCAGGGAACAGACACTCATCTGGGCACAGCCCCAACCCCTCCGCTGGCTGGGCCCATGCCGAGGGGAGTCTTCCAGTGCTGAGATTTGAACTTGCAACCCCTACAGTTCTCACACAGTGCTTACGTCCTCATGAAAGATAAAAGGCTATTAAGATTAAACAAGTAGAGGTGTTATAGCGGAGCTGCAGTGGTGTTGTGCGTGGCATTACGCGGGCGGTGTGGGCTGGCGGTATTAGTGATATTGAGGTGTTATTACTATGATATTGAGGTGTTATTACAGTGATATTGAGGTGTTATTATAGTGATCTTGAGGGTTATTATCCTGGGGTTGGGGTGTTAATACAGTGATATTACAGTGTTACTATGTTGTTATTACTATGATATTGAGGTGTTATTACAGCAATATTGACCTGTTATTACAGTGTTACTGAGATGTTATTACAGTGATATCGAGCTATTATTGGTGATGATGGTGATATTGCAGTGATATTGAAGTGCAATCACAGCAATATTGATGTGTTGTTACGGCGATATTGAGCTGATATTACGGTGAGGTGTTGTTGCGGAACAGTCGGTCGGGTCCCAGGGCCGGCTGGCACTGCTTTGGGGAGTACTCTCCTGTCTTCTCTGAGGCACAGCCCTGGTGATGCCTTTCACGGGGGACCCTGAGGGGCCACTTACCTCCAGGAGGCTGTGAGAAGCGGAATAAAGGCTAATTATCCTCAGTCACACACGCCTGAAGACCGCACTGCTTACTGACACAGTCTGATAACGGAGTCCCGTGGTGGCGTTCCACTCTGTCAGCTGCACATAAATACAACAGCAGGGTCAATCCTTACGTCGGGAAAACAGTTCACCCGGGCCCAAAAGGATGCTGGGATACTTTGGGGCAGGGATGGGCGGTACTCGCGCTGGACTGTGCAGAACAGCTTACAGCTCTTCCACAGCATGGTTGGACAATGCCATGTTTTTTATGTTTCATACTAAAATGTAAGCACTAAACAGTATGCAGTTTGCTTAGTCGACAGTACATACTTTGAGGACACTGTAGTTAGGAGGCTGATTCGGACACAACCCTGGGATGGCAGTGAGGTGTGTGGCATCTCCTTCCAGCTGAGCTGGATTGAGCAGTTTGGCCGTTCATTAAGGTCCGTGAACCAGTCAACACCTCGAACACATGCTCGCCAGTTTTCATTAAGCCTGATAATTAATCAAATTATGTTCCCATGGAGCGAAAAAACAAAGGATCTCAACCCTCATGAGAATTGACCAATAGGAGCTCTCCTGTGCCACAGGCTGCATCCTCATAGGTGGCATTGGACCTTTCACCTGCTGAGGGGGGGCAGGTCTACAGAGACAATGACCAATCACAGGCCATCATTGTTCCTTCATGTCTGCTTGGGAAGCTCAATTCTAGAGGCATCTGGCATCTGAAAATTTTCAAAAAAGACTGTAATACAAATTAGATTCTGTGTAATTTCATTGCTGTATCTGGGCATGCTGCCATGGCTTAGCTGGGGATTCTGGGAGATGTAGGCATGAGGATTAAGCATTCTGCTCTCGATCGGCAAAGGCCAGTTGAGCAGAGTGGAGTTTCGCCTCTCAGCCAAATGTTCGTCTCTTTCGTGTTGAGTCCCTGATGTCAGACGTGCAGACAAACATGGACATGGTAGAGCTGAGAGAGATATAAAGTTTTGTTTTGTTTAGTTTTCAGTTCCGCTTTAGTGGGGCACATATTGGAATCATTAGTTTTATTATTCTTCTCCTATGGAAGTCTATGGCAGCCTGTATGACCCTGT
>NC_083766.1:61453130-61460630 GCF_963514075.1 Conger conger
TGTGAAACCTCTTACATTCAGCTCCTCTGGTGTCTGGTGACCCTTAAGGCTGTGGTGTGTATGCTAAGGACCTCTTCACTGAGTGCCATAGTGCTTCTGTCCTTGAGTCTGTGTTAAACATCCTTATCCGTGTGTGTTAACGGCTGGCCGTATTGAGCGATGTGTATGTAGTAAGTACGTGTGATGGAAGCTGATGTCTCTTATCCTTGACTTATGTGTGTTAAATCTTTTATCTGTACATAATGCGTGTTAAATGCTCTTATCTGTGCTTAATGTGTGGTGAAGGCTTTTGGTGAAGGCTTTTGAGAGTGTGTGTGTGTGTGTGTGTGATGTGCGTTAGTGCCTCTTACCGGTTGAGTGATGTGTGTTAAATGTAGGGGGGTGTTGCGGGGTTCGAGGCGTGTAATACACGGCGAGGACCTCGCTGTGTGAGTTGTGTGGCGGAGGTTACCGCGGTAACCGCAGAGAGACGTGTAAATGGACACGTCGCAGTAAGTTATTATATCATTACAGGAAGGGCGTTGGGGAAGTGAGTCACTGTGCGGGTGATCTATGTTGGGTGTTAACCAGGCCCGCTCATGGATGTAGACTATATTTAGAGGCTCTCTCATCCAGACAAACGCCCAGCTAGCTGTGCTTAATCAATTACCCCTCTACCCCCCCCCCCACCCCCGACACACCACCCCCGCCCAGTTAAATGGCGGTGAATCATCGTAACGCAGAGGTTAGGTGAGATAAGGCTTTGTCTGTATGGGTGTGTGTGTGGGGGTGTTATTGTCACTCGAAATGAAAGGAGGTGGTAGGGGGGGGGGGGGGCTGGGGTTGTAGATCAAACACCTGCTCACATCACTGACCCCCCCCCCTCGTGATTCCCGAGCCGTTCAGCCAGTGAAAGTCAATTAAAGAGAATTTACAGCGGTTCACTCCCTCCCTGGGCGGAGCTCGTGGATGTGGTGTTTTTCTTTAACGCAGCCGCTGGAAAGATGACCTATTTCACCAGGAATTTTGAGTTTGGCGGTGCGGGAGGGGGGATTGGGGAGGGCCTGTGAGCATGCCTAGCTTACCTGCCCCCCTGTCGCCCCCCCCCCCAACTGACCCCCTACACCTGCGTAACTCCACCACTGACGTGTAGAGGGACAGAAACCCTTCCCACCATGCACCTCTCTGTGGCTGCGTCCTGCAGGCTCTGCGATACGAGGACAATATTCCACACGCGATAACGTCGCCGAATACTGCCGCAACGATATGACTCGCGATAGCTGAACAAATATTGAAGTGTGCGCTGTTGTATTGTTTTTCTGCTTTAGGTACACTGCTAGCGTAGACCCCAGACACTGGACACACGCCACGCACAGGCATACGCAATATTTCTAACTCTTTGTTGGGCTGTGGAAGGGTAGTTTTGCCTGTAGATGTAGCCGGAGAGACCTTGCTTGTGTCACTTAAAGGTACAATCGGTAAGATTTTTGTGTTAAAACATTGTTACAACACCATTGTAAATCCCTTCCTATCATTGAAAAAGGCTCACTGACATGTTGACTCTGCCTGTGTTCATAGTCCTTAAATTCGGGTTTCAAAATATTCAGTTGATGGGCCGGCACTTATACCTGTATAGCTGTACAATAATTGAAGCTCATTGGTTGAAAATTGGTTCTAATTGCCACCAATGAATTGCCACAGCCGTTTGGCGTTTCAGCTTCAGCGCATTCACAATGCTGTGGCTTGAGCGTTTTTGTTGCTGCAATTCCTCTCTTGACCGTTTGAAGTCTGAAATTACCATCAGTCCTTTAAGAATGCACTGCTGCTCTTGCTTCAAGGGCAAGAGTTCTGTGAGTTTTGCACACCTAAGAGTTTTGTGAGTTATACATACTCTGAACATTCTTCAGGCTTTGGACAGTGGCACTCTGACTCTCCAGCTCTCCAGGTGTTTGCTCGTATGCTTATACGCCGTTAAAACATGCTATAAAAGGGAGTAAATTGTAAATTGGTGTTTGGTGCTTGGTACGACATTCAGAAACAGCTGGGAATGGCGTGGCGGATATGCAACCTGACCACACCCCCCTCGTCCTCAGACTCCGGCAGATCCAGATGTTGTGGTTGTTTTTTTTCTCATGGTGGTGCGATACACAGCACCCAGTTTTCTCTTTGTTCTGGAGATCTGTGCTTAAAAATATGCAAACGCTCACATCTGTCATCTGGCCAAATGGCTCCCCCTGATCTGTGTGTTCAGCAGAAACGCTCTCTCGCAGGGGCTCCTGGGCCGACCGGGGAATCGGCTGATTGGTGCGCGGTTTCGCTGAATTAGCGCCCGCAGACCTGTCAGGTGACCAGCGCACCTGCGGGTGGGCGGGGTCAGGGACCCGGTGAGCTGCAGGGGGGCGGGGCCAAAGGGCCAGGGGCTCCCTGTCGGCATGGTAACAGAAGGGCACGTTGCCAAGGGCAGCAATTAATGGCTTGTGCTTAGTTGTGAGAATATGTGAGAATGTGTGGTAATTAATCAATCGGAGACAGCGTGTCCTTATGCTCTGTGTGAGTGTGTGTGTGTGAGTGTGTCTGTGTGTGTGTGTATGTGAGTGTGTGTGTGAGTGTGTCTGTGTGTGTGAGTATGTGAGTGTGTGTGTGAGTGTGAGTTTGTGTGTGCGCTCGTGTGTGTGTGTGTGTGTGTGCGCATGTGTGTGTGAGTATGTGAGTGTGTGTGTGAGTGTGTGTGTGTGTGAGTGTGTCTGTGTGTGTGAGTATGTGAGTGTGTGTGTGAGTGTGTGTGTGTGTGTGCGCATGTGTGTGGGTGAGTGCGTCTGTGTGTGTGTGTGTGTGTGTGTGCCTCTCTCTGTCTTTCATATATGTATATGTATATGCCTATACTGTAGATTCAGAGATAGATTTCATTTTATACTTAGAAGCCAATGACATTTCTGGGCCTCAGTCATGTACCTTAGCCACTAGGCTACAGGCTGCCCCAGTCATGTACCTTAGCCACTAGACTACAGGCTGCCCCAGTCATGTACCTTAGCCACTAGGCTACAGGCTGCCCCAGTCATGTACCTTAGCCACTAGACTACAGGCTGCCCCAGTCATGTACCTTAGCCACTAGGCTACAGGCTGCCCCAGTCATGTCCCTTAGCCACTAGGCTACAGGCTGCCCCAGTCATGTACCTTAGCCACTAGGCTACAGGCTGCCCCAGTCATGTACCTTAACCACTAGGCTACAGGCTGCCCCAGTCATGTACCTTAGCCACTAGACTACAGGCTGCCCCAGTCATGTACCTTAGCCACTAGACTACAGGCTGCTCCAGTCATGTACCTTAGCCACTAGGCTACATGCTCTCCCAGTTTTTTTTTACCTTCATAATTAATATTTCAATATTTTAAAAAAATTGAAAATATAAATTGGCTGAAGGGTAGGCATTATTTAATCCTGATGGAAGGATAATTGCCTCTTGATGGTTTTATTTGAAGATGACTGCTATAAATTAATCTTCTTCTGGCGTGCCTGGCTGTTGCTTGGAGCCGGTAGATTTATAGAAAAATAATGTTGAGGAAGAGAAGTTAATATGTAATCTGTAAATTAATGTTGTTTCTGTGTACTCACCGGTCACCTGACCTGTGTGTGTGTCCCGTTGCCAAGCCAACACGGCTGCTGTGTCTGCCTTCTTTTATACCTGTTTTCAAATTTTATAAACGATAATAATCCTTTGTCTAGAGAGAGAGAGAGAGAGAGAGAGAGAGAGAGAGAGAGAGAGTGTATATGTGCCCACACATAGGTGTGTGTCTGTATGTGTGTGCTCATGCATGACCATGTATACATTTGTGTGTTAGTGCCAGTACTGTATGTGTGTCTGTGAGAGAATGAGAGAGATGATGTTTGGTAATTTATCAATCAACGATAATGCTTCCTTACCAGGTTTTTGTGCGCAATTCCAGTTTGATAGAGTGTGTACATATACATGTAAAATACATTATCGTTTTCTGCCACTGTGTATGAGGAAAAGTGTGCTTCTGTTTCTGTGTGAAAGATAAAGAGTGTCTGCTTGTTTTCTGAACATCTGTGTGCAACAAAGGAGCGAGTGAGTGTATGTGTACATGCCTGTGTGTGTGTGTGTGTGTGTGTGTGTGTGTGTGTGCGTGTGTGCGCGTGTGCGCGTGTGCGTGTGTGTGTGTGTGTGTGTGAGTGCGCCTGTTCTCTGTGTGCGTGTGTGCGTGTGTGTGTGTGTGTGTGTGTGCATGTGCGCTTGTTCTGTGTGTGTGTGTGTGCATGTGTGTGAGTGTGAGTGTGCCTGTTCTCTGTGTGCGTGTGCGTGTGCGTGTGCGTGCTTGTTTATTTGCGGGTCACATTGTGCGTAGGCTGTGTTTTTGATGGAGAGACGGAGGGAGGGAGATGGAGAGAGGCAGCCCTGTGAGGTCTCGCACAGCACGGCTCATTCTGCACGCAGCCACAGAGCGAGAGCGGTGATGCATCGTGGGACAGGTTTGACAGATGTGAGCTGTTAGGGAAACCGTCAAACAGCACAGAATCAATCCTGCTGGTGTCACGCTCATTAGAGAGCGCCTCTCTCTGTTCACATTACCACCGCGTCTCCGGCAACAGCACTCAACTCGTTCACTCCACCATCCCGCCGTGCCTGTGTTCCCTGGTCCTTTACTGTTAGTGCGCTGTTGTCTGATCCTTTACTGTTAGTGTGCTGTTGTCTGATCCTTTACTTTTAGTGTGCTGTTGTCTGATCCTTTACTTTTAGTGTGCTGTTGTCTGATCCTTTACTGTTAGTGTGCTGTTGTCTGATCCTTTACTGTTAGTGTGCTGTTGTCTGATCCTTTACTGTTAGTGTGCTGTTGTCTGATCCTTTACTGTTAGTGTGCTGTTGTCTGATCCTTTACTGTTAGTGTGCTGTTGTCTGATCCTTTACTGTTAGTGTGCTGTTGTCTGATCCTTTACTGTTAGTGTGCTGTTGTCTGATCCTTTACTGTTAGTGTGCTGTTGTCTGATCCTTTACTGTTAGTGTGCTGTTGTCTGATCCTTTACTGTTAGTGTGCTGTTCCCTGATCCTTTACTGTTAGTGTGCTGTTGTCTGTGCCTATATTGTTACTGTGTTGTCTGAGACTATATTGTTAGTATTGTGTTGTTTTACATTACATTGTTGTCTGTGCCTATATTGTTAGTATTGTGTTGTCTGAGACTATATTGTTAGTATCGGGTTGTCTGTGCCTATATTGTTAGTATTGGGTTGTCTGTGCCTATATTGTTAGTATTGTGTTGTCTGAGACTATATTGTTAGTATCGGGTTGTCTGTGCCTATATTGTTAGTATTGTGTTGTCTGACACTATATTGTTAGTATTGTGTTGTCTGAGATTATATTGTTAGTATCGGGTTGTCTGTGCCTATATTGTTAGTATTGTGTTGTCTGAGACTATATTGTTAGTATTGTGTTGTCTGAGACTATTTTGTTAGTATTGTGTTGTCTGAGTTTATATTGTTAGTATTATGTTGCCTGAGCCTGTATAGTTAGGATTGTGTTGTCTGTGCCAATGTTGTTAGTATTGTGTTGTTTGTAGCCTGCTGTTTGCTTTTTTTCAAATCATAACTATTGTGAAGCTGAATACCGAAACCATCGATCTATCTATGGATCTATCTAAAGTGATGGCTCTCTCAAATCACTCCCTCTCTCCACAGTCCCTGGGTGGGACTGCCTGCAAACAGAAAGGACTCAAATAAATAAATATCTGCCTTGAATACTGTGCTTTGTGTTGAGAAGCACTCCCGTTTGATTGAAAGTTTATAGCAGATAAATAATATCTGTTTAAAAAGGTATCGAATGCATTTTTAATGAGCCCAATTTCAATCACTCTTCTTCAGAGACCGTCATGAAAGCATTACAATTGTTTGAGTTTTCTGATGAGACTGCTCATTAAAATCACACACACACACACACACGCACACATACACACACACACACACACACACACACACACACACACACACTGCACTATATGATTATTATAAATAATATCCAAACTCAGCAGTACACTGCCCTCAGTATGCACCATAGCCAAACTCAGTATTAAATACTAGTTCTCTGCAGTTTTAGACTCTGAGGAAGACGTTGTTTGAGGTTGAAATGTCGGTCTCTCCTGTCCGTTAAACAGAGTGCATTTCTCTGAGCTCAGTGTGCTCCACTGTCTCTGATTTGGGGATGGTCCCAGTGAAGTTGTCCAGGTAAGGAGGCTCATATAGTCTGTCTGTCCTGTTGTAGAGCCTCTATTGTATCCTCCTTCTTTAGCGGGCCTGTAGTGCGTTGGGTATTTTCTCTTTCTGCACAAGTTCTGAGTAATGAGCCAGCATCCACACCATCTGAAGAAGGCTGCTCCAGGGAGCCGTTAAAAGCACATAATCTATCTCTCTCTCTGTCTCTCTCTTCCCTTCCTTCTCTCTCTCACTCTGTCTCTCTCTCCTTCTCTCTCTCTCTGTCCCTCTCTCTGTCTCTCTTTCTGTCAGACACATACACACACTCTCAATCCCATGCGATCACTCTCTCACACTCTCTCACACACACTCTCACGCACTCTCTCACACACACTCTCACACACTCTCACACACTCTCTCACACACACTCTCACACACTCTCTCACACACACTCTCACACACTCTCTCACACACACTCTCACACACTCGCTATATTTTTGCTACCTTCCTCTTTCTCGCATGCCCTGATTCTCTCTCACACTCATGTAATCACTCACTATCTTTTACTGTCTCTCTGTCCTTCTCTCACATGCTCTCTCTCTCCCCCCCCTCTCTCTCTCTCTCTCTCTGTCTCTCCCAGAGTCACTACTCTGCTTCTTCTTTGAGTGTCTTATTACCAGGCTATAAGATGGACAGTACTTTGGTCATGAACAGCATTGTGGACTCAATCTCCCACAATCCATCAGTCCACTGTTGTCCTCGGCAACAGGGATCTTTCTTTCACCATGTGCCAACCCCCCCCCCCCCCCCCCCCATGTGATCTGCGGTGTAACAGACTCTAGCCCACGCAAAACACAATCCTATTCCAGCTCTCAATTAGTGCTACGCTTCGGTTATTAACACTTACACACACACACACACACGGTCGCAGTGTCATACACACACGCACACATACGGACACTCTCTCACACATGCACACACACCCACAGACACACACGCCGACACACACACTCCCTCACACACACGCGCACACACACCCACACACACACACACACACACACTCCCTCACACACACACACACACACTCCCTCACACACTCCCTCACTCAGACACACACACACACTCCCTCACTCAGACACGCACACACACACACACCCACACACAGACACAAACTCCCTCACACCCACACACACACACACACACACACTCCCTCACACACACACACACACACACTCCCTCACTCAGACACACACACACACACACACACACACGCGCACACACACACACAGATGGGAGGAGAGTGGTGGTGGATTAGGGCTGGCTT
>NC_083766.1:61485981-61488481 GCF_963514075.1 Conger conger
CACGATTCGGCTGTTCCAAATTTGGGTAGAAAACGGCTAAAATAATGACAGAGAAGAGTGAAGGTATTGAGTGAAAGTGAGGTGTGGAAACGCGGAGGTGAGGACACGCAGGAAGAGCCCTCTGATCACGCTCACGCGCAGACTGCCCGGCGGACGCAGACTGCTGTTTGGCCCTGCGTGTCTGGAATCATTTGCTCTCCACTTTTCAAAACACAGCTGGACTTTTCTCTGTTCGAGGGCTGCGGGCGTGAGCTGAGCGTACAGCCTACTAATTACTGCCGCTTTCTGTAGGTCTGTCTGTTAACGGCACTGAGAGAGAGGGGGAGAGAGAGAGGGGGGGACAGAGGGGGACAGAGAGAGAGAGAGAGAGATCACCTGGAGGGGGAAACTGCATCTCACAGTGTAGTTGTCTTTCGGATCTCATTTGAATTTGTGTCACGCAAAAGCTCTCTCTCTCTTTCTCTCTGTTTCTCTCTCCTCTCTCCCCCCTCTCGCTCTCCCTCTACTGTCTCATTCTCCACATAATTGGGCTGAAAGCTTTTCTCTTCGTTATACTCCTACCCCCCTCTTTTTTCTGTCTTTCTCTGTTCCCTTTCTCTAAATAAATAAACACCCCTGTTATGTTCAGTTACAGAGCAGCGGAGATGGAAGTGTTAGCTAATGCTACCTGTCTGTGCCTGCTCTCATCCTTCCTCTTCTTCTTTTGTATGCTAAGCAGGATAATAACACACTGCATTTACTGTAATTTAGTGCCACTCAAATTTAGTTTCCCTTACCCTCCCCTTAACCCTTTGAAGAGTGGGGTTTTTTCAAAGATAGTTTTTTTTTTTTTCTCCAAAATTCTAACTCAGTGTGTTCTAGAACTCCACTGCTTTCAGCGAACAGATAGTAATTGTTACATCAGCATTAGAAGGTTCTGTTTTCAGAATGTTTTTTTATTTTGTATTCTATTTCAGTGTTCCTGAACTCCATTGCTTTCAATTAGGAGCAGTGATTGTGACATCAGCATGAGAATGTTCCATGTGTACCCAAGCACCTCAGGGAGCTGCCTCTCATTTCCCGGTGTCTGTTTGGAATTCTCTATTGTGACATCACTGATGTGGAGGGAATGTCTGCTGTGCACAGTTCTATGTGCCCGGCACATGCTTCTAAATGCACTGTGATGTCACCCCGCTGTGTCACTGTGGATGAACACACAATCCTGATCTCCAACTCTCTCTCTCTCTCAAATTAAAATTAAAATTCAAAATGCTTTATTGGCATGACATATTTTCCAATACATATTGCCAAAGCATTGTAAGCTAACAAAAGACTTTTGTAATAATTGTGTCTCTGGTATGTATGGCTGGGAAGTTTGGGTATATATTTTTGGAAAGAGAAATTTCTTTGTATTTGTCACAACGGGTTAGGAAGTGCAGCTCTGTCTCGATGTTCTGTTTGTCACAGTGGGAGCACAGCCTCTCTTCTTTGGGCAGCCAGGTCTGTGTGTGTGTGGGGTGTGCGTGTGTGTATGGGTTGTGTGTGTATGGGGTGTGTGTCTGTTTCCATGTCCTGATCATTTTCTTTTTAGGGCCAGATAGCGTTCTCTCTCTCTCTCTCTCTCTCTCTCTCTCTCTCTCTCTTTCTCTCTGTCTCTCTTATCGCTATTTATTGATTTGTGCGTTTACATGCTTTTGCCTTATTTTACCTATTGCATACTTTTTGAAATACTTTTCTCTTAATACCAGAGGGAAACACTAATAAAGTTCTCCTCCTCTCCTCCTCTCCTCTTCCTCCTCCTCTCCCTCTCTCCCCCTCTCTCCTCCTCCTCTCCCTCTCTCCTCCTCTCCTCCTCTCCCTCTCCTCCTCCTCTCAGTTCTTCGTGATGACTTCAGGCAGAACCCCAGTGATGTGGAGGTGGCGGCCGGAGAGCCCGCCTCCCTGGAGTGCCAGCCCCCGCGGGGTCACCCCGAGCCCAGCACCTACTGGAGGAAGGACCAGCAGCGCGTCAGCCCCCGCGACCAGCGGCTAACGGTGAGCTAATGCTAAGGCTACGCACCCGCTAGCATAGACGGCTCTAAAGCAGAGCTAACGGTGAGCACTGGGCCCGCTAACGCTAATGCTAGCATTGACGGCCAACTCTAAAACAGACTGCTTTGCTATTGCAGACAGGGGCAACAGGCTAATGGTGAGCGTCGGTCCTGCTAGCGCTCACGCTAGCACAGACAGCAAACTCTAAGCCAGACACCACTTGCTTTGTTATTGCTAACAAGGGCGATAGGCTCACAGTAAGCATCAGACCCAATAACACCAGTGCTAACACAGATAGCCAGCGCTACTGCGGTCCACAGTTAAGTGTTTCATGCAAGCAGGTATCAGCTTAATAGCTCAAATTAAATAATTTTCCGAACAAAGTGGACTTGTTCTCAGTTTCCTATTAGCCTGCGCTGATCTCCTCTGACTGACTCTCCTGGAGCTGAGAGGTGCTGACCTGTCAACGCCGCCGCTGTGTCTCTCCCGT
>NC_083766.1:61495981-61498481 GCF_963514075.1 Conger conger
TACACACACTCACACACACACACACACACACACACACATACACACACTCACACACACACTCACACACACCTCTCCTCCTGGAACCCCAGAAAGATGTGTTTTCTGCTCGGAGTTTGAAGATTGGATGGGTTTGCTCTGCGAGTGTGCTCTCTTGTGTGGAAAAGCCCAAAGCTTGTTAGCTGAAATTGGAATTCAAGCTCTTGTTGATGGGAAAGAATCTTGTTAACAGACTGCGTAATCTGATTATGAGACCGTGGATAAATATTAGCCACAGAACAACGTGTGAAATCAGCACACTTATGTTACAAAATTGCTACATAAATAAATATTATGGAACTAAGAGATACTGTATGAAGGACCAAGAGCCTATGACCTGATACCTCCTAGACTATCAGAAAATGAATCTACATTCTAAATAAAACTACATCTTGATTGATGAAATAGATAAAATGGCACCTGGAGCAATTTTGATTGTTATTTAAAGCTAGGACTGCTGATAGCTAATCCTGGTAAGGCCCTGTTCTTGCACATGGATACATTCTATTGGTGCGTTCCATTTACCTCGGAAGTCGGAGCTGGGAATTACGTCACACCCGAGTTGACCGCATTCCAGTAAACAACTCGGATAACCAAGATGGACGCCTCCAGTGCTATTGTTGCTATCGTTGTAGCCATTGTTAGCAATACCAGTTGAAAACACCACATTACACGGTATTCTATACATACATACATACAAACACCGTAGTAACATGTCTACAGATAGACGTTGGACAGTACTACGTATACCACTTATTTAATTACACAAAAACAAAACAGAAGTGCTAAATAATACATTACGAGAGATTTCACTTACCGTTGACGCACGGAGCAGCCATCTTGGATTTCTAACTCGGGGTTACTCGGTCCTTCCGACTTTCCCAGTCGGAAATCCCACCTCAGGGGGCGTTCCAGTTGAAATGTCCGACTGGGAACTCGGAAATTCCGACTTCCCAGTACAAATGGAACGCACCTTTAGGCCTGGTATCTGTTAAGGGGCTGGTCTAGTGTGTGGATGGGCTCTATGGTATGATATCTGTTAAGGGACAGTTCTAGCGCATGGATAGGTTCTGTGGTCTGGTACCTGTTAAGGCACTGCTCTAGTGCATAGATAGGTTCTGTGGTATTGAATCTGTTAAGGCACTGCTCTAGTGCATGGATAGGTTCTGTGGTCTGGTACCTGTTAAGGCACTGCTCTAGTGCATGGATAGGTTCTGTGGTCTGGTATTGAATCTGTACAGAGCCAGGGGCAGCAGTGGTGGGCTGCTCTTAAGGTTGATGGACAGTTGGCTTCAGTCGGCAGGGGTGATCTGCATGTTGCCATGGAGATGTACAGTCAGGTCCATAAATATTGGAACATCGACACAATTCTCCTCTTTTTGGCTCTATACACCACCACAATGGATTTGAAATTAAACGGACAAGATGTGCTTTAACTGCAGACTTTCAGCTTTAATTTGAGGGTATTTACATCCAAATCAGGTGAACGGTGTAGGAATTACAACAGTTTGTATATGTGCCTCCCACTTTTTAAGGGACCAAAAGTAATGGGACAAACTAACAATCATAAATCAAACTTTCACTTTTTAGTACTTGGTTGCAAATCCTTTGCAGTCAATTACAGCCTGAAGTCGCATAGACATCGCCAGACGCTGGGTTTCATCCCTGGTGATGCTCTGCCAGGCCTCTACTGCAACTGTCTTCAGTTCCTGCTTGTTCTTGGGGCATTTTCCCTTCAATTTTGTCTTCCGCAAGTGAAATGCATGTTCAATCGGATTCAGGTCAGGTGATTGACTTGGCCATTGCATAACATTCCACTTCTTTGCCTTGAAAAACTCTTTGGTTGCTTTCGCAGTATGCTTCGGGTCATTGTCCATCTGCACTGTGAAGCGCCGTCCAATGAGTTCTGAAGCATTTGGCTGAATATGAGCAGATAATATTGCCCGAAACACTTCAGAATTCATCCTGCTGCTTTTGTCAGCAGTCACATCATCAATAAATACAGGGGAACCAGTTCCATTGGCAGCCATACATGCCCACGCCATGACACTACCACCACCATGCTTCACTGATGAGGTGGTATGTTTTGGATCATGAGCAGTTCCTTTCCTTCTCCATACTCTTCTCTTCCCATCATTCTGGTACAAGTTGATCTTTGTCTCATCTGTCCATAGGATGTTGGTCCAGAACTGTAAAGGCTTTTTTAGTTGTTTGGCAAACTCTAATCTGGTCTTCCTGTTTTTGAGGCTCACCAATGGTTTACATCTTGTGGTGAACCCTCTGTATTCACTCTGGTGAAGTCTTCTCTTGATTGTTGACTTTGACACACATACACCTACCTCCTGGAGAGTGTTCTTGATCTGGCCAACTGTTGTGAGGGGGTTTTTATTCACCAGGGAAAGAATTCTTCTGTCATCCACCACAGTTGTTTTCCGTGGTCTTTCGGGTCTTTTGGTGTTGCTGA
>NC_083766.1:61509920-61534920 GCF_963514075.1 Conger conger
TTTGTTGGTTGATTGTTTTAATTGGCTGGTTGGTTGATTGATCGATTGATTTGGTTGGTTGGTTGGTTGATTGATTGATTGATTGATTGGGCTGGTTGGTTGATTGATTGATTGGGCTGGTTGGTTGATTGATTGATTGGGCTGGTGGGTTGGTTGATTGATTGATTGGGCTGGTTGGTTGATTGATTGATTGGGCTGGTGGGTTGATTGATTGATTGGGCTGGTTGGTTGATTGATTGATTGGGCTGGTTGATTGATTGATTGATTGATTGGGCTGGTTGATTGATTGATTGATTGATTGGCTGACTCCCCCCTGCAGTCAGCTGGTCAGTAACAGCTGGCAGACGGTGGCGGATCATGTGAAGGACACGCGCTACACGGTGACAGGACTCCGCCCGAACACCATCTACCTGTTCATCGTCCGCGCCGTCAACGCCCAAGGGCTCGGGGACCCCAGCGGCATGTCCGAGCCTGTCCGCACGCAAGGTACCGTACCCCAGAATGTACCAGAGTGTACCCCCATCTGCACGCAACGTACTGTACCCCAGAATATACCAGAGTATACCCCCGTCCACACGCAAGGTACCGTACCCCAGAATATACCAGAGTATACCCCCATCCACACGCAAGGTACTGTACCCCAGAATATACCAGAGTATACCCCCATCTGCACGCAACGTACTGTACCCCAGAATATACCAGAATACACCCCCGTCCACACGCAACGTACTGTACCCCAGAATATACCCCCATCCGCATGCAAGGTACTGTACCCCAGAATATACCAGAGTATACCCCCATCCACACGCAAGGTACCGTACCCCAGAATATACCAGAGTATACCCCCATCCACACGCAACGTACCGTACCCCAGAATATACCAGAGTGTACCCCCGTCCGCACACAAGGTACCGTACCCCAGAATATACCAGAGTGTACCCCCGTCCGCACGCAAGGTACCGTACCCCAGAATATACCAGAGTATACCCCCGTCCACACGCAAGGTACTGTACCCCAGAATATACCAGAATATACCCCCGTCCGCACGCAACGTACCGTACCCCAGAATATACCAGAGTATACCCCCGTCCGCACGCAAGGTACCGTACCCCAGAATATACCCCCATCCACACGCAACGTACAGTACCCCAGAATATACCTAAATATACCAGAATATACCCCCGTCCACACGCAAGGTACTGTACCCCAGAATATACCAGAGTTTACCCCCGTCCGCACGCAAGGTACTGTACCCCAGAATATACCAGAGTATACCCCCGTCCACACGCAACATACTGTACCCCAGAATATACCAGAGTATACCCCCATCTGCACGCAACGTACTGTACCCCAGAATATACCAGAATACACCCCCGTCCACACGCAACGTACTGTACCCCAGAATATACCCCCATCCGCATGCAAGGTACTGTACCCCAGAATATACCAGAGTATACCCCCATCCACACGCAAGGTACCGTACCCCAGAATATACCAGAGTATACCCCCATCCACACGCAACGTACCGTACCCCAGAATATACCAGAGTGTACCCCCGTCCGCACACAAGGTACCGTACCCCAGAATATACCAGAGTGTACCCCCGTCCGCACGCAAGGTACCGTACCCCAGAATATACCAGAGTATACCCCCGTCCACACGCAAGGTACTGTACCCCAGAATATACCAGAATATACCCCCGTCCGCACGCAAGGTACCGTACCCCAGAATATACCAGAGTATACCCCCGTCCGCACGCAAGGTACCGTACCCCAGAATATACCCCCATCCACACGCAACGTACAGTACCCCAGAATATACCTAAATATACCAGAATATACCCCCGTCCACACGCAAGGTACTGTACCCCAGAATATACCAGAGTTTACCCCCGTCCGCACGCAAGGTACTGTACCCCAGAATATACCAGAGTATACCCCCGTCCACACGCAAGGTACTGTACCCCAGAATATGCCCTCTACCCCTAAACCAATGCCATTTCTGAACCCGTCCGCACACGAGGTACGTTCCCAGAGGAACCCCCAAACCGTGCACCCTACCTCTGACAGCGGGAGCACACAACAAGGGCCAGTCAGCCAGTTTCAGTTCTGTTCTATTCCTGCAGCGCGTTTCACAGAGACACGGTCACAAACACACTTTACACACAGAGAAAACTGACTGAGCCTCAACTCACTAATTATCCAGCGAGGGAATAAAACTCCCCAGTGGGAAGGATCCTCAGGAGGAACCCGGGTACAGGCAAGCTTCAACAGCAGAAACGTTCCTGAATCAAAAACAAATACAATTTGAACCCAGGTCAGGGCTGAAGCAGTGTGTGAGTTATTTGTCATTGTTTCCAGTTATATTGTCTTCTGAAAGATTGTGTACAGTGAATGATTGAATAATGTTCTGGAGCGTTTCCATGTTCATGTTAAACGGGAATCCTCCTCCGAGCGGTAAGACTGTGGAAGAAAAACCTTGCAGCGGAAAACCTGTGCAAGTGACCTTTTAGGAAATGGAGTGTGAAATCAACCCCCCCACACACACACACATACCTCACACACCTCACACCACACACACACACACATACATACACACACACCTCACACATACACTCACACACACTCACACACACACACATACATACACACCTCACACACATACACACACATACAAACACACGCACACACACATACCTCACACACCTCACACCCCACACCCCCCCCCCACACACACACACACCTCACACCCCACACACACACACACACACACCTCACACCCCACACACACACACACACATACATACACACACACCTCACACATACACTCACACACACTCACACACACACACATACATACACACCTCACACTCACACCCCACACACACACACACACACACACACATGTACAGACACACGCATACATACACACACACACTCACGCGCACACACTCACACACACTCACTCACACACACACACACACACACACACACACTCACACACACTCACACTCACACACTCACACCCCACACACACACACACACACATGTACAGACACACATATACATACACTCACACACACACACACACACACTCACACACACACACACACACACACACACTCACTCTCACTCTCACTCCCAGATGGGCTGTGTGCCCGCGTACGTGGAGAGTACTACTGAGAGACCAGCCATCCTGTGTGCTCTCTCTCTCCCTCTGCCTCCTCTTCTCCCTCCTCTATCTCTCTCTCCTTATTCCTCTCTCTCTCTCTCCCTCTCCCTCCTCTTCTCCCTCCTCTATCTCTCTCTCTCCTTATCCCTCTCTCCTTATCCCTCTCTCTCTCTCCCTCTCTCTCCCTCTCCCTCCTCTTCTCCCTCCTCTATCTCTCTCTCTCCTTATCCCTCTCGCTCTCTCCCTCTCCCTCTCTTTCTCTTCTCTCTCCCTCTCTCTCCCTCTCCCTCCTCTTCTCCCTCCTCTATCTCTCTCTCTCTGTATCCCTCTCTCTCTCTCCCCTCTCCCTCTCTTTCTCTTCTCTCCCTCTCTCTCCCTCATCGCGCTCTCTCCCTCTCCCTCCTCTTCTCCCTCCTCTCTCTCTCTCCTTAATCCCTCTCTCTCTCTCCCTCTCCCTCTCTTTCTCTTCTCTCCCTCTCTCTCCCTCATCGCGCTCTCTCTCTCTCCCTCTCTCTCTCTTTTTCTCTCTCAATTAAATTCGAATTATCTTTATTGCCATGACCACACATCAGCATATTATTGCCAAAACAATTGTTTGCTTACAAAAAACAAGAACAATATAACCAATAATGCAGTACTATAATAATAACAATAGTGTGTTTAGACCCTCAGTAATGGTGGGTGGAGTTGAGGGGCTTTAATGAAAAATAATAGTGGTAATAAACAGCAATATCCATTACCCTATCCCTCCCTGTATTCTAGCTGCCAGCCGTGGATACTGCTTGGAAAGTTGTATTCTTCAGGGGTTCACCTTTTTACCTGTGTGATTATTCTCAGACTTGGAGCTGTACTTTCCTCTGGGGTCTTCAGCACACTTGTCCCTGGGTTTGATTTGCACTCTATTGTAGCCTCCGTCACTCTGGTGGGGGGGGGGGGTTGTTTCTGGGTCTTTTAAGGTTTGTGTGTGTGAAATTTCCCCCCTCCAGACATCAGCCCCCCGCCCCAGGGGTGGACCACCACCACGTGCAGAAGGAGCTGAGTGATGTCATCGTTCGTCTGCACAACCCGGCGGTCCTCAGTCCCACCAGCATCCAGGTCACATGGACGGTGAGCCGCGCCGTGATTGGTCAACGCCACTTCCTGCCCTCCACGTTGAGGCTAGAGGCCTTCATTGTCTGACAAAAAAGCTGTCGATATAGCCATCCTGAAAATCGATTCCCTTTTTCGAAACCTTGGAGGGCTGTTTTCCCTGGCTTTCTGCTGCACGTGTTGAGCCTTGCTGTGCAATTCCATTACAGAACGTGGCTTTGGAAGTCATTTCTAGACACGGTAAAATCCAATTATTGCAGCTCGACCTGCTTGAAAATTGAGCTGGTCAAACTGGTCATAAACTGGTCTGAGCTGGTTTGAGCTGGCAATGAGCTGGTTTCTGCCTGCGCTGGTCAAACCATGTCCAGCTGGGAGCTGGTCTGAACTGCTCAACCAGCTACCAGCTGTTTCAGAACCTAGCTTGAGCTGTTCTGCCTCAGCGGGGGAGCCTTGCTTTGCGATGCAGCTCTGGAGCCTTGCTTCGCAATTCAGTCCCTGAGCCGTTCTTTCGGCACGTTTACAGAACCCGCTCATTGCCTGTACGCCAGTGATTTCCTCGGTGGCAGAGGTAATGTAAGCTGCAGAAACGCCTTTCCCAAAACACGCACGGGCCTGTCCAAGCGCTGGGATCCAGCGCTGGGTTTGGGCTTTCTTCAGCGAGAGGCGGAGCGGAGCCAGGGCGCTGACCGGCCCGTCTGTGAGGAAGAGGAGCAGGTGGTTTATGTGCCTGTTAAGAGCCTGGCTCACACTCTCCACTCTGCTGATAACTGCCTATTACAGCGCGCCATCAGCCCTGCCTCATCAGCCCTGCCTCATCACACTGCTCCGATACCTCTCCTGTCTCTGGGCAGAATGGGCCTGTCTGACAGGATCGTGGCCCTCAGTGGCCCCTGGCTCTGCATGTTTGTGCAGCCTCTCTCTCTCTCTCTTGCTCTCTCTCTCTATCTCTCTCTCTCTCCCTCTCACTCTCTCTCTATCTCTCTCTCTGTCTCTGTCTCTCTCTCTCTCTCCCTCTCTCTCTCTCTCTGTGGTGATAGTGGACCAGTCTAATTCTCAAACACCCCCCTTCCACCCTCTTATCTCTGATCAGACCTGGGTTTCAAATAGTATTTTTTGGTTTCAAATGCTTCTATGCCTTTGACTTAAGCATCCCTGCTGTTTTGGAACAAAGAAAGTAGAAAGGATTGTAGTAGATGCCCAAGCATCTGCTCCTCCCTGCAAGCTGAAACGCACCCGGCAAGATCAACAGAGCACAGAAAAGTATTTGAAAACAAATAGTATTTGAACTCAGTTCTGTCTCTGATAATGGACTGGTCTAATTCTTTGCCCCCCCCCCCCCCCCTCTCTCTTCCTTTTGCCCTTTTGCCTGTGCAGAGCTCCTTAGTGATGGTACTCAATGTGCAAGAGGACCCATAAGGGTCCCAGGGGCACACCGTGCTAGCATACAGAGTGCTGTGTTGTGTCGCAGTATGTGGGTCCTGTATCTGGTGTGTTTGGAAGGTGTTGGGGGAGGAAGGGTGTGATATGTCAACACTGGTGCTAAAATGAATGTCTTGTAGACTGAAATGCTCCTATCTGCCGAATGTGGCTTTCATCTCCTCCCGTTTCTTGTTTCTAACTGTCTTGCTCTTTCGTTCTTCTCAGTTGTAAAAATACTGTGTGTCTATGTCTTGTTGTTCATTCTGCTTTTACTTTTATTTATCTTCTGCAGGTTTTCTTTGCCTTTGTCTTGCTGGTAGACATATCCAAACTCAGTCCATCAGAGACCAATATCTCTCTTCTTATCTCTCCTCTCCCTCTCCCCTCCTCTCCCTCTCCCCTCCCCTCTCTCCCCTCTCCCCTCTCCCCTCCTCTCCCTCTCCCCTCCTCTCCCTCTCCCCTCCCCTCTCTCTCCTCTCCCCTCTCCCCTCTCCCTCCCTCTCTCCCCTCCTCTCCCCTCCTCTCTCCCTCTCTCCTCCCCTCCTCTCCCCTCTCCCTCCCTCTCCCCTCCTCTCCCCTCCTCTCTCCCTCTCTCCTGGCCCTCTCCAGGTGGACCACCAGTCCCAGTTCATCCAGGGGTACAGGGTGGAGTACAGGCAGACGTCGGGGCTCCCCTCCCCGGGCAGCTGGGAGACGGAGGACCTGAGGCTGCCCTCAGAGCGGAGCATCGTCCTATCAGGGCTGAAGAAGGGCGTGGTCTACGAGATCAAGGCCCGCCCCTACTTTAATGAGTTCCAGGGCGTGGACAGCGAGTCCCTGACAGCCCGCACCACGGAGGACGGTAATCACTCTTTCATCCCGTACCTTTTCATTCACCCGTTCACTCGTTCATTTATGAGCTAATGACACTGCTGAGAATACACACACACACTATAAACACATACCATAAACACACACACACACACTCACACACAAACCATTAACACGCTCACATACATCATGAACACACACACTGACACACACCAACTACATACACACGCACACTCACACACAGACCATCAAACACACACACACATATAAACACACATACACACACACACACACGTAAATCATGAGCACACACACCATAAACACACTCCCTGTCTCGCCCACACAACCTCCACACATGCATACACACACACATACACACACACATGCACATACACGCACACACATGCACACGCACACACACACACACACACATACACACACACATGCACACACACGCACACACATGCACACGCACACACACACACACACACATACACACACACACACACACACACCATGCATGAGTGAGCTTGGCCTGCCAGTTTGCATGGCATCAAATGGAACCCTTTGTGCATGACAAATTAAATATTTCACATAACAATAGGCAGCGCAGAGATTTTAGCCAGGTAAATTCTCTTTGCATAATTATTGTACATCCCTGATTCAAACTGCCTCTCTGTTAGTGTTCCGTTGTGATGAGAGAGAAAGAGAGACGGTGAGAGAGAGAGATGGGGAGAGGGAGAGAGGGAGAGAGGAAGAAAGTGAGAGAGAGATGGGGAGAGGGAGAGAGAGAGGGGGAGAGGGAGAGAGAGAGGGAGAGAGGAAGAGAGTGAGGGAGAGAGAGAGGGAGAGGGAGGTAGAGAGAGGGAGAGAGACAGCAGATTGACAGAGGGGGAAGTCCGTTTAAAAAACTCAGTAATTGTAATAAGTACTGCGCTTTCTAAAGAGATAGAGAGCAGGAGAGAGCAAGAGAGGGAGGGAGAGAGAGATGGGGAGAGGGAGAGACAGAGAGCAGGAGAGAGCAAGAGAGGGAGGGAGAGAGAGATGGGGAGAGGGAGGCAGAGATAGAGAGAGAACGATTTAGAATTAGAATTTGAAAGAGTGAAACAGAAAAGGAGAGAGAGGGAGGGAGACTGTGAGACAGAGAATGGGGGAGACGAAATGCGCAGTCACTGTGTATGAGTGTGTGTGTGAGTGTGTGTGTGTGTGTGAGTGTGTGTGTGTGTGTGAGAGTGTGTGAGTGTGTGAGTGTGTATGTGTGTGTGTGTGAGTGTGTGTGTGTGTGTGTGTGTGTGTGTGTGTGAGAGTGTGTGAGTGTGTGTGTGAGTGTGTGTGTGTGTGAGAGTGTGTGAGTGTGTGAGTGTGTGTGTGTGTGTGTGAGAGTGTGTGAGTGTGTGAGTGTGTCTGTGTGTATGAGTGTGTGAGTGTGTGTGTATGTGTGAGTCTGAGTGTGTGTGAGTGTGTGAGTGTGTGAGTGTGTGTGTGTACGTGTGTATGAGTGTGTGCGCGCATGCATGTGTGAGTGTGTTATGTGTTGGTGTCAGCGGTGATGTGGTGTTTTTATGAGCTGATTCCAAATGAAAACAGGAGCAAATGGGATGAGGATAAACCTCCGTGAGGGGGGGTTAGACCCACGCCTGGCAACCCCCCACACCACTGTTATTATAATTAAACACACACAGACCTGCCAGAACAGGCAACCCGCCAGCCTGACTGCCCAAAACCAACACACACTCACACACTCACGCACACACACTCACACACACACACACACACACACACACACACACACACACTCACGCACACACACCACACATGCCATATTTCCTCTGGCGCCAACACATAATATTAGAACTTAAGGTTTTGTCCAAAAAGAAAAAAACACCCCTAGGCATCTCCACAGGACTATGTGTGTGTTTTTGGGATATCATATTTATCATATTTTCCCACTGGCAGAGAAACCTCTGTTCAAATAAAATAAAAACCCGCGTGTAACCTTGTGGGAAACCAGGTTATATGTTTCATATGGGCAGTATAATATGTACCCAGCTCGATGCTTCAGATTCAGATTTGACTTTATTATTACGTTACATTACATTAATGGCATTTGGCAGACGCTCTTATCCAGAGCGACGTACAACAAAGTGCATACCCATAACCAGGGATAAGTGCGCTGAAAGACCCTAGAGGGAAGTACAATTTCAACTGCTACCTGCACAACAAAGATAAGGACCAGGGCCTATTTGAATTTTTTTTTTTTTTTTTTTAAACAAACAAATAAACAAACAAACAACAAAGCAAAAGTGACCATAAATTAACTATCCAAACACTGCTTACCTAGCCAACTAAAAATACCGATACACAAAATAAATCACAGAAAGACAACAATTAAGGTTCACAGGGAGGTAGGGAGGGACGGGGAGAGGTGCTGCTTGAATAGGTGCGTCTTCAGTTTGCGTTTGAAGGTGGGAAGAGATTCTACAGTTCTGACCTCAACGGGGAGTTCATTCCACCACCGTGGAGCCAGAACAGACAGTAGTCGTGAGCGTGAGGTGGAGGTTCGAAGAGGGGGACGTGCCAAGCGGCCTGTGGAGGCTGAACGAAGAGGTCTGGCAGGGGTGTAGATGATAGATTTTTTGTAGGTAAGCTTGGGAAGACCCCTTAACTGCTTGGAAGGCTAGCAACAATGTTTTGAATTTGATGCGAGCCATGACAGGCAGCCAGTGGAGGGAAGTAAGCAGGGGGGTGAAGTGTGAGTATTTGGGAAGGTTGAAGACCAGACGAGCTGCTGCATTCTGGATAAGTTGGAGGGGTCTGATGGCGGACGCTGGGAGTCCAGCCAAGAGGGAATTGCAGTAGTCCAGGCGGGACAGAACCATCGCTTGGACCAGGAGCTGGGTCGGGTAGGGGGTGAGAACGGGGCGGATTCTCCGCATGTTGATTGGGAAGAACCTGCATGACCGGGTCACCGCCGCAATGTTCTCGGAGAGGGACAGTCTGCTGTCCATCACCACGCCGAGGTTCCTTGCACTGGGTGATGTTCTGAGTGTGGTATCCCCGAGGGAAATGGAGAGATCCAGATGGGGAGAGGTATTAGCAGGGATGAATATCATTTCAGTCTTACCTGGGTTGAGCTTTAGATGGTGGTTGTCCATCCAGCTCTGGATGTCACTCAGGCAAGCAGAGATACGGGCTGAAACCTGTGTGTCAGATGGTGGGAACGAGATGAAGAGTTGGGTATCATCCGCATAGCATATTACTATTATTATTATTATTTTATTATTATTATTTATTTTTCATTGTATGCTAAAGTGCTAAATGAGAGCTACAAAAGGAGGTATCACTTCTGGTGAGATTGAGTAAAGATTTCTGGAGATATGACCATGTGAATATTTTAGCAAAAACTGACGTTAAAGGTACAATTGGTAAGATTTTTGTTAAAACATTGTTACAAGACCATTGTAAATCCCTTCCTATCATTGAAAAAGGCTCCCTGACATGTTAACTCACTCTCTGCCTGTGTTTATAGTCCTTAAATTCAGGTTTCAATGTGTACATTTGATGTGTTATATGTTGGGACTGACACCGCCTCCCTCTCTGTGTCCCAGCTCCCAGCGCCCCCCCTCAGCAGATCACCGTGGTTACGGTGGGGAACCACAACAGCACCTCCATCAGCGTGTCCTGGGACCCCCCTCCCCCCGACCAGCAGAACGGGATCATACAGGAGTACAGGGTACCTACGGGCCCGGGGAGGGATGGGGTGTAGACACATCAGAGTTATCTAAGGAAAGGTCCTCTTCCCGTCTCTGTGATAATGGACTTACCCCCCCCCCCATCACCTCCCCCCCTGTCTTTCTCTGTGATAATGGACCATTCTGAGTTTGTGGCATCCTGTGTTTGCGCAGTTTTTTGTGCAGAGCTCCTTAGTGATGGCATGCTGTCCTTTTGCTAGGGGGCCCATAAGGGTCCCTGGGGCACTCCTTGTCGGATGGAGAGTGCTGCGTTGTGTTGCAGTTTATGCGGCACTTCCTCCTACTGCAGTGTGGGTCCTGGGTCTCTGGTGTGTTGGGGAGGTGTTAGGGGCGTTAGGTCAGTCCTGGTGCTAAAAGGACTCGGTTAACAAATACATAGATGCAAAAGCTGCAGAAACTGAACTGACTTCTCTTCCTCTTACTCTCCCTACTTCTCTCCCTTCCCACATTCACTCATCTCTCTCTCTCTCTCTCTCTCTCTCTCCCCCCCTATATCTCCCTCCCTCACTTCTTCTCTCCTCTCTCACCCTCCTCCCACCCTCTCTCTCTCTCTCTCAGATCTGGTGTCTGGCGAATGAGTCCCGTTTCCATGTGAACAGGACGGTTGACGCGGCGATCCGCTCGGTGCTGGTGGGGGGTCTGAGGGGGGGGGTGCAGTACCGGGTGGAGGTGGCTGCGACCACCAGCGCCGGGGTGGGCGTCCGGAGCCAGGCCCTGCCAATCACCGTCGGTGAGGGAGGGGCCAGGGGCAAAGGGGTGGGGCCTCACCAAGGTGGGAGGGGCTAGGTGCCGGGCATCATCAGTGAGGGAGGCATCAGGGACAAGGGGGAGTGGCAGTGGGTGTGTCTTGGTGTATGTGGGCCTTAAATATTGTGTTCATCAGACTTGAATACTTCACATGATACCCCTTTTTTTTCCAAGTACAAACACACACTCACTCACACTATACAGACACACACTCTCACACACACACACTCACACACAGTCATACACACACTTACACACACACTATACACAGTCACACACACACACACATTCACACACACACTCACAGTCATACACACACTTACACACACACTATACACACACTCACACTCACACACACACTGACACCCACACACACACACACACACACACACACACACGCTTAACTGCGTTCTGCGTGCATCACCAGGTACAGAGCTGCCGGACGAGATGACGGACAGCTCCAGCAGCCTATCAGATGTGCTGAGACAGCCGGCCTTCATCGCCGGGCTGGGCGGGGCCTGCTGGATCATCCTCATGGGCTTCAGCGCCTGGCTGTACTGGAGGAGGAAGAAACGCAAGGGTCTCAGCAACTACGCAGGTACACAACACACCTGTACCCAACACACCTGTACACACCTACGCAGGTACACAACACACCTGTACCCAACACACCTGTACACACCTACGCAGGTACACAACACACCTGTACCCAACACACCTGTACACGCCTACGCAGGTACACAACACACCTGTACCCAACACACCTGTACACGCCTACGCAGGTACACAACACACCTGTACCCAACACACCTGTACACACCTACGCAGGTACACAACGCACCTGGACACAACTATGCAGGTATGCAACACACCTGTACCCAACACACCTGTACACACCTACGCAGGTACACAACACACCTGTACCCAACACACCTGTACACACCTACGCAGGTACACAACGCACCTGGACACAACTACGCAGGTACGCAACACACCTGTACCCAACACACCTGTACACACCTACGCAGGTACACAACACACCTGTACCCAACACACCTGTACACACCTACGCAGGTACACAATGCACCTGCACACAACTACGCAGCTTACGCAACACACCTGTACACAACACACCTGTACACACCTACGCAGGTACACAACACACCTGTACACAACACACCTGCACACAACACACCTGTATACAACTACACAGGTACGCAACACACCTGTACACCTACACACCTGTACGCAACACCCCTGCACACAACTACGCAGGTACACAACACACCTGTACCCAACACACCTGTACACCTACACACCTGTACACAACACCCCTGCACACAACTACGCAGGTACACAACACACCTGCACACACCTACACAGGTACATAACACACCTGCACACACCTATGCAGGTACACAACACACCTGTACACACCTACGCAGGTACACAACACACCTTCACACAACTACACAGGTACACAGCACACCTGTACACAAGGGCTTCAGCAGGTACACAACACACCTGTACACAAGCGCAGGTACATACAAGTGAAACTTTCCCTCACAGGCAACTGAACAGGGACAAATAGTCTGATCTCCCCCCAGCTCATCCCCAACTCTGATGTGCAAATGCAAACAGTAAGCCACAGCAGGGGCCTGCTCAAAATGTAGAACTTTAATGGCAGTGCCACCCTCAGTGCTATGTTTGCCATAAACAGTCTGCAAAATCCAGATAAATATCTTTAAGAAATGTTTGCTTCTGGAGGTTTACCCAGAGCGGCTGATGTGCTTAATACTTGGCCTACATTTAGGCTTTGAGCAGACAGGTGTGTCCCAAGTGACTCGCACTGCTGACATTTTTTACAAACAGCACTCCCACGCAGCTGGAGATTTAGGTTAAGTAGCTTTGCTCAGAGCTGCAACAGGCAGGGCCACTGGGAAATGACCTGACAGAGCCCACACCTGGGAATGGAGCTGGCAACCTCTCCTCGACAAACCCAGTTATCCAGCCATCGCACTAGACTGCTGCCTCCTTGCACTTACAGTCACAAGGCAGATGTCCAGTATGGCACCGTTTGTGTTTGTAAATCTGTGTGTGTGTCTATGTGTGAGTGTGTGTGTGTGTGTGTGTGTGTGTCTCTCTCATCCTGAGGGCAGCCAGTTCGTTAACACACACTCTCTCTGTCTTCTTGTTTTGCAGTCCAATCCTTCACCTTTACCCGTGCAGGTACTGCCCATGTGTCTGTGTGTGTGTGTGTGTGTGTTTGTGTGTGTGTGTGTGTGTGTGTGCATCGGTGTGTGTGTGTGTGTGTGTGTCTCACATCCTCACCATAGATGTACAAACACTAGAATGGGTTAAAAACACCTCCAACATATCACCATTTACCCAGGCATCTCCAACCCTGGTCCTGAGTTCTGCTGGCTCTGAAGTTGTTGATTACAGTGACTCTATACTTAATTGGTCAGTTGATGTTGTTGATTACAGTGACTCAGTACTTAATTGGTCAGTTGATGTTGTTGATTACAGTGGCTCAGTACTTAATTGGTCAGTTGAACTTGTTGTTACAGTAACTCAGTACTTAATTGGTCAGTTGAAGTTGTTGATTACAAGTAACTCAGTACTTAATTGGTCAGTAGAAGTTCCTGAGTGGAAGAAACACATGGCAGGTCTTTTACTTTCTGACGTTGTAGATTGTAAGGTCAATAAAAAACCCCATCACAGCCTCCCTTAACCGTGGTCATCCAGGACCAGGGTTAGGAACCCTTAACCTACATCTACCCTGGTGTTCTGGAAACACAACGCTAGAGTTCCAGTATAGAATTGAACCCGCATTGGAATTTTAATGTAGATTTATATCCAATACTACAGCCTGGAATCTGTACACATTTGATCATTGCTCTCAGTAAGCGTAACAATTCTAGTTCTTGCATTTCTACGGTCAACATCCTGTCTGTGATACACCGCATTGAGTTTGCACTGTATTTAGCACACCTGCTGGGGAATTTGAAATACAGACATATCGCTGTCTCACTGCAAACTCGCCTCTAAGCTGTCTACTGTGTTCTGATCATCCAGAACCTGTCTATGTTCTGTTCATCCAGAACCTGTCTGTGTGTTCTGATCATCCAGTCCCTGTCTGTGTTCTGTTCATCCAGAACCTGTCTACTGTGTTCTAATCATCCAGAACCTGTCTATGTTCTGTTCATCCAGAACCTGTCTGTGTGTTCTGATCATCCAGTAGCTGTCTGTGTTCTGTTCATCCAGAACCTGTCTGTATGTTCTGATCATCCAGTACCTGTCTGTGTGTTCTGAATTCCTCACCAGAGACATTACCTCTCTTTCTCTGTCCCTTCATTTTTCCATCACTCTCTCTTTTTATCTCTCCCCCTCCCCCTCTCTGTCTCAACAGCAACATACTAAAACCACCACAAACATCCAGGAGTTTATTATGATAAAACTTTGTGTAATCTCATTATTTAGCATTTAGTGACGAGTGGCAGTTGTAGACACAGTCGAACTAATTGGTTATTAAGTCTGTCTCATGTATATGAATGACAATCTCTTTCTGCTTTTCTGCTCAGCCTGTCTTCTCTCTCTGACCAGTGTTCCTCCTGAGATCTCTCGGTTGTGTTTGTTTGCTGCGTTTGTTAGGAGATGATGTGTCCGATGAGTGAGTCACGCTGGTCTGTGAGGTCCGTGCGGATGGAGGTGGGCTCAGTTTGTGTTTTGCTGGTCTGTGAGGTCCGTGCAGATGGAGGTGGGCTCAGTTTGTGTTTTGCTGGTCTGTGAGGTCCGTGCGGATGGAGGTGGGCTCAGTTTGTGTTTTGCTGGTCTGTGAGGTCCGTGCGGATGGAGGTGGGCTCAGTTTGTGTTTTGCTGGTCTGTGAGGTCCGTGCAGATGGAGGTGGGCTCAGTTTGTGTTTTGCTGGTCTGTGAGGTCCGTGCGGATGGAGGTGGGCTCAGTTTGTGTTTTGCTGGTCTGTGAGGTCCGTGCAGATGGAGGTGGGCTCAGTTTGTGTTTTGCTGGTCTGTGAGGTCCGTGCAGATGGAGGTGGGCTCAGTTTGTGTTTTGCTGGTCTGTGAGGTCCGTGCAGATGGAGGTGGGCTCAGTTTGTGTTTTGCTGGTCTGTGAGGTCCGTGCAGATGGAGGTGGGCTCAGTTTGTGTTTTGCTGGTCTGTGAGGTCCGTGCAGATGGAGGTGGGCTCAGTTTGTGTTTTGCTGGTCTGTGAGGGCTGTGCAGATGGAGGTGGGCTCAGTTTGTGTTTTGCTGGTCTGTGAGGTCCGTGCAGATGGAGACGGGCTCAGCAGGCCTGCTGTTATGGCCCATTCACGCTCTCCTCACACTCTCTGACCATTCACCCTCAAAGTACAGGAGTGTTCTCTTTGGGTACGAATCAGTATGCTTTCCAAGCAAAAGAATGGTACAAATGAATTATACATTGCTGGCTCGTGGTACAATTGTACGTGCCTATAGGGCAGCACCCCAGTGACAAGCATTTGTACCATTTGTAGAATGTTGCTAACGGAACATTCTAATGCTGATGTCACAGCAGAGTTCTAGAACACTGTCCGAGAACACTCCCCACTCTGCATGGGGCTACTGAAAGCAGCTGAATCCAGGGCTGAATCCAGGGCTGAATCCAGGGCTGAATCCAGGGCTGAGTCTGGCCTTCAGCGGGGCTGAGAAACCTTGAGTCTGCCCTCTCCACTTTGTCCCCGCTGCCGACGCTAACCGCTATCTCCGAGGCCCTGTCCGAGAGAGCGGGAAAAGAAATTGACAAGGTTGACAATGGAAACTGGACTTGGCCGTGAAAATGGACGATGGGCATTTTTGCCCTGCCTGCTTGTTTCGTGTGTGTCCTCCAACCCGAACTCTTCTTCGTGAGTTGTGTGAGAGTGGCTGGGATGTGAAGGAGAGAGGCTGACGGGTGATTTTGCTTGTGAAGTCCGGTCTGAATGGAGACCCCCCACGTTGGGCTTCAGTGCGGTCTCTATCGGCGCTGCCTCGGCCCGTTAAACGGCGCCGTGTGGGCGTGGCGGCCCGGCTGCTTCCCCGCAGAGCCAGGGAGTCCGGCCTCATACGGCGCCGTGTAGTCAACCTGCACGAGAGGCGTCTATTCGGCTGACGCCTTCATCGAATGTGACTTACAGTTGATTAGACTAAGCAGGGGACTGTCCCCCCCCTGGAGCAGTGTGGGGCTGAGGGCCTTGCTAAGGGGCCCTAAAGCTGCGCCGATCTGACCCTGTTAACATTGGCTCAATTGTCACAGGAAATCTGACTGCACTCAGGAGTTATTGAATGCTTCTCAATGCCCCTTTAACTCTGCCCTTTATTACAGTACTAAATTAATCATTCTGTACATTATTCAAGTACGCTTTTTTCTTTTTTTCTTTTTTACATAAAACCCATTCACTATGGCCTTGCTTCACTGAAATTATTTAAGATACATTTAGTATTTTAAATTTTATTTAAGATTTATTTTACGCGGGATAGATGTGAATATAAAACGATGGACAATGCTATTTTTATACAAATCACCCGAAAGACTTTGAACACCAGATCTGGCGCCATAGGTTAGAGCCAGTCCCACATAGGATCTGTGCGTAGACCTGCATCTCATTGTGAGAAACATGCCTTCTAACTAACCCTGCGTTTCCTCTGTAATTGTGAAAACTGCATTTGAAATGAGACTAATTGCCACGCATGTCATTTCCCTAACACTCCGCTTCTTAAAGGTCACCCTTCCCTTTCTGCCTGTTCTGACAGCACCTGAGATTGACACGTATTTTCTCTCTCTTTCTCTCTCCCTCTCTCTCTCCCTCTCTATCTCTCTCTCTCCTCCTCCTTCCGTCGGGCGACGTCCGTCTTTTGTGCTCCATCCGTCAGTGACGTTCCAACGTGGTGACAGGGCGTTGCTAGGCAACGGAAGGTGAGATATACCCTGTTGCAAGGGATTGTGGGAAATGAATCCAGGCCCAGCTGAAATGCATGAGCCCGTAAGACTTCCATACCCAGCTCTTAGACAGCGTTCCTCAACGCTGTGCAGCTGTGGTGAGGTTGTGTGAGGTTGTGGGAATGTTGTGTGAGGTTGTGGTGATGTTGTGTGAGGTTGTGGTGATGTTGTGTGTGGTTGTGGTAATGTTGTGTGAGGTTGTGGTGAGGTTGTGTGAGGTTGTGGTGATGTTGTATGTGGTTGTGGTGATGTTGTGTGAGGTTGTGGTAATGTTGTGTGAGGTTGTGGTAATGTTGTGTGAGGTTGTGATGTTGTGTGAGGTTGTGGTGATGTTGTGTGAGGTTGTGGTGATGTTGTGTGAGGTTGTGGTGATGTTGTGTGAGGTTGTGGTAATGTTGTGTGAGGTTGTGGTGATGTTGTGTGAGGTTGTGGTGATGTTGTGTGAGGTTGTGGTAATGTTGTGTGAGGTTGTGGTGATGTTGTGTGAGGTTGTGGGGATGTTGTGTGAGGTTGTGGTGATGTTGTGTGAGGTTGTGGTGATGTTGTGTGAGGTTGTGGTAATGTTGTGTGTGGTTGTGGTAATGTTGTGTGAGGTTGTGGGAATGTTGTACCACTGTGGTAATGTTGTGTGAGGTTGTGGTGATGTTGTATGAGGTTGTGGGGATGTTGTGTGAGGTTGTGGTGATGTT
The DNA here is from genome assembly GCF_963514075.1 of Conger conger. Lineage (NCBI taxonomy): Eukaryota > Metazoa > Chordata > Actinopteri > Anguilliformes > Congridae > Conger > Conger conger. Next base: position 61,527,556 of record NC_083766.1, read on the forward strand.
GTGTGAGGTTGTGGTAATGTTGTGTGAGGTTGTGGTAATGTTGTGCAGTTGTGGTGATGTTGTGTGATGTTGTAGTGAGGTTGAGTGAGGTTGTGGTGATGTTGTGTGAGGTTGTGGTGATGTTGTGTGAGGTTGTGGTGATGTTGTGCAGTTGTGGTGATGTTGTGTGATGTTGTGGTGATGCTGAGTGATGTTGTGGTGATGTTGTGCAGCTGTGGTAATGTTGTGTGAGGTTGTGGTAATGTGTGAGGTTGTGGTGATGTTGTGTGAGGTTGTGGTAATGTTGTGCAGTTGTGGTGATGTTGTGTGATGTTGTAGTGAGGTTGAGTGAGGTTGTGGTGATGTTGTGTGAGGTTGTGGTGATGTTGTGTGTGGTTGTGGTAATGTTGTGTGAGGTTGTGGTGAGGTTGTGTGAGGTTGTGGTGATGTTGTGTGAGGTTGTGGTAATGTTGTGTGAGGTTGTGGCAAACAACCCTAAACAAAAAAGATGTTTATCCCCTCTGGTCTTCTCCATTGGCCCCTCCCATTCCTGCAATGTCTCTGTCTTCTAAACTGAAAATTGTCATTCTGATGTCACAATCGCTACCGGTGATTGACATTCCCCACAGCCATATATACTGGTGCAGCTGTTCTGGGGGGCAGAGACCTGGTTTTCACTGTGCCTGTAATTGCACAGGAGAGGGACGGTACATCCCATCAGGCCATGGGGTTAATGGGGTCATGACTCCGAGGATTGATTGGGACTGACCTTCACCCCTCTGCCAGAACACAACCCCCAGACTACCCCCCCCCCCCCCCAGGGGTCACACCAGCGTCTGTGACGACACCCCTGGGGCCCCTGGGGCAGCCGGGAATGTTCTGTCCCAAGAAAAGGACTCAACTCCCACAAATGTCACGTGTCAATGTCTGTGCACATTGTGATCAGCTGGATCTTTAGAACACAGCAGAGAAAGGCTTGACTGGATCATCAATCTGAGCACAGTGCACATGTGCGCTAATACGTGAGTGAATGAATGAATGAATCAGCATTAGATAGATAAGTGCATGTGCACATTACATCCCAATTGCATTGGGTCAGGGGAAGCCAGAGGCACAGAAACATGGGAGTGGGCATTATTTGGTAATGTGTTCTCAGTGTGTGTTGGGGTGTGGGACTGCATTGGGCTGGTGACAGACCTCCCACTTAAAGTACAGTTTCAGCACCAAGGTCAGCACATTCAGCACCACCAGATCAGGGGATGTCCGTGATGCTGGGCCTTCCGTGGTTGAGAGCGCAGCCTGAAAGCATTTTCAGAAGGGCTGGAAGCGCCAACGCCGCCTGCAGCCGCTAAGAAATGAAGCAAAGCATCGTCACCCTATTTAACCCACGACTAGTTCACAAGTGTGTGACTAGAGTGTTCTTAACTGGACATTCTAACGCTGATGTCACAATCACCACTGGTGACTGAATGCGAATGAGTTCTAGAACACTGGCAAACATTCCAAAAAACTTTGATCTCTCTCTCCCTCTCTCTCTGCCTCTCTCTCTCTCCTTCTCTCTCTGCCTCTCTCTCCCTCTCTCTCTCTCTCTCTGCCTCTCTCTCCCTCTCTCTCTCCCTCTCTCTCTCTGCCTCTCTCTCCCTCTCTCTCTCCCTCTCTAGGCCGGGGCTGCTGAAATCTGGGGACCCCAGGCTGCCCTGGCTGGGGGACTCCTGGCCCTCCACCAGTCTGCCGGTCAACAGCAGCTCCAGGGGGGCCAAGGGCGGGGCCAACTTCGGCCGAGGCGGTAAGGGGGGGGGGGATCGGCTTGATTGACACCCCCGGGACAGAACTGATCTGTATACAGTATGTCACGTGACCTGGCAGTAGGAGAGTGTGTAGTGATGTATCGCAGGCAACACAGGTTTACATGCCAATAAGGCACATTTGAATTTCACAGAAACAGAGATAGACAGGGAGCGAGAGAGAAAATACATTGCCATGTGCCTAACTGATTTGGCAATACGAACATACACATTCGTCATGCCAATGAAGCATATTGAATTGAATTGAGGCAGAGAGACAGAGAAAGAGAGAAACACACAGAGGAACAAAGTGAGAGAGAGAGGGAGAGAGAGAGAGAGTGAGAGACAGAGGGAGAGAGAGAGAGACAGAAACAGAGAGAAAGAGAGAGAGAGACAGAGACAGAGAGGAAGAGAGAGATAGAGAGAAACACAGAGAGAGACAGAGGGAGAGACAGAGAGAGAGAGAGACAGAGGCAGAGAGAAAGAGAGAGAGAGTCAGAGACAGAGACAGAGAGGAAGAGAGAAAGAGAAACAGAGTGAGACGCAGAGGGAGAGACAGAGGGAGAGAGAGAGAGAGAGACAGAGACAGACAGAGAGAAAGAAACAGAAACAGAGAGAAAGAGAGAGATAGAGAGAGGAACAGAGAGACAGAGGGAGAGACAGAGAGAGAGAAACACAGAGAGAGAAACAGAGTGAGACGCAGAGGGAGAGGTCAGGCTCCTGAGGGGAGAGGTGTAAAACGCTGGCCGCCTCTGAAGCCAATTAATTTCTCAGCGCTGTAACCACAGAGCTCTGCCCCGGGGGGAGCTGGGGCAGATTTTAATTACCCCGGCCGGCCCGCACCACGCCCGCCCCGCCCCCCGGGGTAGCGGGAGCGGTCAGGCGGAACAGCTCCTGACCGTGAATCTGTCTGCCTGGACGCGTGAGCGGGTCTGCTAACCGGGCTGGAGTGCGTCCCAGAGAACAGGAACACCGAGCATGAGTCACCTCATCCGCTGTTTCAGTCAGGACAGAAATATGGGCGGCGAGGTGAGGTGAGGTGTGACCAGATTAGCCAGTGAAGTGAGGAAACGGAAACTTAAAAGAAGCACATTAGCTCAGCTGGAGAGGCCGAAGCAGGGCGGGACTGAAGCGCCCGTTGGGACGCTCGGTGACCCCGCTCTGTTTGCCCCTTCACCTTTAACCCCGCGAGGTCATGAGCGTGTGATTAGAATGTTCTCAACTGAACATTCTGGTGCTGATGTCACAATCACTGCTGGCAACGGGAAGCAGCAGCAGAGTTCTAGAACATTGACTTAGAATGTTGAAACACATTGCAAGAAACCTACTCTTCTAAGGGTTAAAATTAGCAGCCAGCTCAGAAGCCCTCTCCCTCTCTCTCGCTCTCTCAGACGTGCTGCCCTCTGGGCACCGGGAGAAGACGGGCACCATGCTGTCGGACGGGGCCATCTACAGCAGCATAGACTTCAGCAGCAAGGCGGGGTACCGCATCCCGGGGGGCGGGGGGGCCCAGACCACTCCCTATGCCACCACCCAGATCCTGCAGTCCTCCAGCTTCCAGGAGCTGGGCCTGACCCCTGACCCCCGCTGGAAGAGCTCACTGCAGCCCCCACAGGACCGATACTGCCTCAGCGACACGCCCGCCAACAACAGTGAGTGCGCAGGGAGAGTGTGTGTGTGTGTGTGTGTGTGTGTGTGTGTGTGTGTGTGTGTGTGTGTGAGTGTGTGTGTGTGTGTATATGTGTATGTCTGTGTGTGTATCTGTATATATATGTGAGTGTATGTGTGTGTATGTCTGCGTGTGTGTGTGTGTGTGTGTGTGTGTGTATATATATGTATGTGAGTGTGTATGTGTGGGTGTGTGTAATGTGTGTGTATGTGTATATGTATGTGAGTGTGTGTGTATGTGTGTATGTGTTAATATGTGTATATGTATGTGAGTGTGTGTGTATGTGTGTGTGTATGTGTTAGTATGTGTATATGTATGTGAGTGTGTGTGTGTGTGTGTGTATGTATATATGTATGTGAGTGTGTATGTGTGTGTGTGTGTGTGTATGTCTGTGTGTGTATGTGTATATATATGTGAGTGTATGTGTGCATGTGTGTGTGGGTGTGTATAATGTGTGTGTGTGTGTGTGTGTGTGTGGGTGTGTATAATGTGCGTGTGTGTTTGTGTGTATTTAAGTGTGAGTGTGTGTGTATGTGTGTGTGTGTGTGTGTGTGTTTATGTGTGAGTGTGAGTGTGAGTGTGTGTGTGTGTGTGTGTGTGTGTGTTTATGTGTGTGTGTGTGTGTGTGTGTGTTTATGTGTGTTTATGTGTGTGTGTGTGTGTGTGTTTATGTGTGAGTGTGAGTGTGTGTGTGTGTGTGTGTTTGTGTGTGTTTATGTGTGTGTGTGTGTGTGTGTATCCATGGCTGTGGAGGTTGTAGGAGTTATCACACTGTCTCTCTCTGTCGTGTGACAGTCAGAGAGCTCTCTGTCCGTGTCCACATCCCTGTCCCTCTGCACGTCCTGCATGACCCTCTCGACTGCACTGTGACCTTTCCCCTCTGACCCCTAGCACTGCTTTTCACTCCTGACTACCGATTGGCCGAGGGCTTTTCTGGTAGAATCCCACACAACCAATCGCAGGATTTCATCTCCTGCACTTCCTACAGCGGCTCAGACCAAACCCTGTCAGGTGGGTCCCTGCCCCGCCCACATTCCATCTCTCCGTCTGCTGATTGGGCATTTGAGTGATTGACAGCCAGCAGATCCCACAGCCTCTGCCTAAATGGTCAGTCTGCTGATTGGTTCATTGGTTAGTTGAGTAATTAGGTACAATATACCTCTGTGACACTGTAACAGATGGTGACCATTAAAGAGACTATCTGAAAATATATTGAAAGAAAATGCATTAACAGGATATTGCAACGCTTCATATTACATTCTTATTATGCGATTCTTTCATTGCTGTGAATATGTGATATCTATCATAATATCAAAAATCCACATATTCACAATTGTATACTCTGTTTCCGTAAAGAATCCCTGCCAATTTTCAATAACACTTGCTGCTAATTACAATTTGTCACTATATATCTCTCCATTAACTTGGCTGGCTGGATTGATTAATTGACAGGCCTGTTTGATTGGTTAATTAGTCTATGTATTTGCATGTGCGCTTCAAAGACAGGTCCAGTATCAAAGGGAGTGTGATGAGACTGAGGCTGTGTGCACCTCCTTTCCCAACTCCTCTCCTCTTTCTCCTCCTCTCCTCTTCCTCCTCTACCTCCTCCTTCTACGCTGGTTCTACCTGCTTTCATTTGAGCTCATCACTCTTACACATAAGCTGTGGGTGTGATTCTAATCATGTGATTGAAATGGTGTGATTATAATGATGTGATTGTAATGGTATGATTGTAATGTGATTGTAATGGTATGACTGTAATGGTATGATTGTAATGGTGTGATTATAACGATGTGATTGTAATTGTGTGATTGTAGTGGTATGATTGTAATGGTGTGATTATAACGATGTGATTGTAATTGTGTGATTGTAATGGTATGATTGTAATGGTGTGATTATAACGATGTGATTGTAATGGTGTGATTGTAATGTATTCTTGTAATGATGTGATTGTAGTGGTGTGATTGTAATGGTATGATTGTAACAATGTGATTGTAATGGTATGATTGTAATGATGTGATTGTAATGGTGTGATTGTAATGTATTCTTGTAATGATGTGATTGTAGTGGTGTGCTTGTAGTGGTGTGATTGTAATGGTATGATTGTAATGGTGTGATTGTAATGGTGTGATTGTAATGATGTGATTGTAATGGTGTGATTGTAATGGTATGATTGTAATGGTGTTATTGTAATGGTGTGATTATAATGGTATGATTATAACGATGTGATTGTAATGGTGTGATTGTAATGGTATGATTGTAATGGTGTGATTATAACGATGTGATTGTAATGGTGTGATTGTAATGGTATGATTGTAATGGTGTGTTTATAACAATGTGATTGTAATGGTGTGATTGTAATGTATTCTTGTAATGGTATGATTGTAACAATGTGATTGTAATGGTATGATTGTAATGTATTCTTGTAATGATGTGATTGTAATGTATTCTTGTAATGATGTGATTGTAGTGGTGTGATTGTAATGGTATGATTGTAACATTGTGATTGTAATGGTGTGATTGTAATGGTATGATTGTAATGGTGTGCTTGTGATGGTGTGATTGTAATGGTATGATTGTAATGGTGTGATTGTAATTGTATGATTGTAATGATGTGATTGTAATGATATGATTGTAATGATGTGATTATAATGATGTGATTGTAGTGGTATGATTGTAATGGTGTGATTGTAATGGGATTGTAATGGTGTGATTGTAATGGTATGATTGTAATGATGTGATTGTAATGGTATGATTGTAATGGTGTGATTGTAATGATGTGATTGTAATGGTATGATTGTAATGTGATTGTAATGATGTGATTATAATGGTGTGATTGTAATGGTATGATTGTAATGGTGTGATTGTAATGTGATTGTAATGGTGTGATTGTAATGTGATTGTAATGATGTGATTGTAATGGTATGATTGTAATGATGTGATTGTAGTGGTGTGATTGTAATGGTATGATTGTAATGATGTGATTATAATGATATGATTGTAATGATGTGATTGTAATGGTATGATTGTAATGATGTGATTGTAATGGTGTGATTGTAATGGTATGATTGTAATGATGTGATTATAATGATATGATTGTAATGATGTGATTGTAATGATGTGATTATAATGGTATGATTGTAATGATGTGATTGTAATGGTATGATTGTAATGATGTGATTATAATGGTATGATTGTAATGTGATTGTAGTGGTGTGATTGTAATGATGTGATTGTAATGATGTGATTGTAATGATGTGATTGTAGTGGTGTGGATCTGTTACTGTGTCTATCGCTCTCTCTCCCCTGCGGAGAGCTTGTGGGGGAAAATTCAGTGTCGGTGGCGTTCCCAGGAAATCTGTGTGTTCGATGAGCACGTTCAAGGCAGATAAAGAGTGTATAGATTTCCTTGACTGGCATTGGCACAACTCTGGTCCTCATGCTGGCAAACAACAATAACAGACTACAAAGGCAATCAAAAGTCTGGAACCAAGACTAGATACTGAAAGCTTTCTTATACCTGCACTCAGGAAGTGATTGAACACCTATATAATAATCCAATGTGCTGGAGTACAGAGCCAAAACAACAGAAATTGTACCATTTTCCAAATACTTACGGACTGCACTGTATTCCTATATCTTGTACACTATAGCACATATTGTCATGTCCCCCTTGCAAAGGAGGAAGTCCCCATTGGAAAACCCCATTTGAATCTCAATGGGGTTCTCCTGGTCAAATAATGGTCACATAAACAAGGATATCCCACAAAATTTATCACACAGAGTAGGGGGTTCCTCCATTCAGCCCTTTCAACTGGCCACCTAATCATGCCCAGTATAATTGGCTAATAGTCTTATCTCTCTCTCTCTCTTTCTCTCTCTCTCTCTCTCCCTCTCTCCACCGATGTATGTATAGCCTGTGTTTCTGTGTCA
>NC_083766.1:61549920-61560283 GCF_963514075.1 Conger conger
CTCTATCCTCCTCCACTCTGTTCTCCTCTACGCTATTCTCCTCCACTCTATTCTCCTCCACTCTATTCTCCTCCACTCTATTCTCCACTCTATCCTCCACCACTCTATTCTCCTCCACTCTATCCTCCTCCACTCTGTTCTCCTCCACTCTATTCTCCACTCTATCCTCCACCACTCTATCCTCCTCCACTCTATTCTCCACTCTATCCTCCTCCACTCTATTCTCCACTCTATCCTCCTCCACTCTATTCTCCACTCTATCCTCCTCCACTCTATTCTCCTCCACTCTATCCTCCTCCACTCTATTCTCCACTCAATCCTCCTCCACTCTATCCTCCACCACTCTATTCTCCTCCACTCTATTCTCCTCCACTCTATTCTCCACTCTATTCTCCTCCACTCTGTTCTCCTCCACTCTGTTCTCCTCCACTCTATTCTCCACTCTATTCTCCACTCTGTTCTCCACTCTATCCTCCTCTGTTATTCACGTTATTCTGCCTTGACGGAGGGACGCTTTGTTCTGCGACTCTGGATGTTCACACACACTTCCACACAGTATCTTTGTAAGGCTTTCTCCTTTCTGGGTGTTTGTTTGTTTCTTTATTTATTTATTTATTTACATGATTTGTTTCTGGCCGCCTGTAAAGAATATGAATAAAAACATGACATTGGGCCTCAGGAAAAACAGGCACAGTATGAACGTTTTCATGAAAACGAGCTATGATGCAAATAAACATGTGTATGTAAAATCCAGCATAGACGTCTCAGTGCCATTCATGACATAATCTGCTGATTCTTTCAGTTATCAGAAATGTGTTTTCAATTAAATATACATTAGACTATAACCAAAATGGGGGAAAACAAGACTTTTATACATTCAGACAGATTGGATCACAGTAATTTAAAAAACACATTGAAATGAATGAATAGAAATGTGCTTGATAAAATTTCTGATGAAAAAACATGCAAATGCAAAACCACAAAATGCACAAGACAATAGTTTTATGTCCAAAATTGAAAAAAATGGAATAAAACATTTCAGATGGCAAGCAATGTGCAATAAGTGAATTGTAATGTTTCTGAAGAGATTTATGATATGAAATGTATTTTGGTGTAAAATCTGAATATACATAAACCTATACCTTATGCCCAAAAAGTTAAAAAAAAAAAAAAACCCAAAGAAAACAATTATGAAATGCACAACTTTTTTTTTGTCGTTCAGAACATTCTCCATAGTCAGACCAATATCTGTATTTTCTGCAAACCTCTAAAAGGAAGAACTGGTCAAATTGTCTATTGAAAAAATTGATTGGTTACTTTGTCGTGCTATAATTCAATTCTTTCATCTGTAACGAAGGATAACTCCTGCTCTATTTGATCAACACAACTTTATTAAACCAGCGCAGGGGTTACAGTGTATAACTTCAGTTGTCCATTGCATCAGAAGGAATAAGGCCAGCATAGCACATGCTTGCACCTCTTGAAAAAGCTGCTGGTTAATTCTGTTTAATTTCATTTTTATTATTTTTAATTTTTTCATTTAATTCCCCAAATCCCTCTGTAACCATATACAGTTGTGGATTAAAAAGACGATGTGGCATGAAATGGGCTAATTATAATGATAACCAAGTGATGAAAATCTCCACGGAAGACCTGCTCTGTTGCTTTTCAGTTTTTCTAGCGAGAAAAACATTTTGTACATTTTAATTAGTTTAAATCACGAGTTACAAAGCATCGTTTTATGATGTGAACATATGAAACAGTGTGTCTGGCTTTCCTCCTCAAAATGAGATTTCTAAATTATGACACTTATGGGAAATTATGGGGTGTTACGCGTTTCTGTTAACAGAATCCAGAAGTGCTAAACGTCATTAATACACCCATTTTCTCTTCAGTCATACACCGTTTGTTTTAAAAACCATAGCGATCAGCAGATATCGGTAGTTTCACACCTTATGAAGCCGTATGACAGCACGTCGTATTTCAGCGAAGGCGCTAACGTCACCGATTAGCCTAATTAGCTAATAAAGTGACAATAATCCAAGCTTTATACGATGGGTTCCATCTCATTTAAACCCGACAGCAGTTTGCCGGAGAATATGGCTAAATTAAAATACAATGGATCCAGTAATGAAAACCAATAAAATTAGGTTATGGTTGGTTAAATCATTTGATTATATCATTTATTTTCTGGAGTTTTCCTTACATAAGCTGCAGGAAGACATGTTTTTTTTTTACCCACCGCCTCCCCTCCCACGCACACACACGCACACACGCACACACACACCCTCTCTCTCGAGTCTCATCGGTAGCATCTACAGTATCTGATCTGATTTAATTTCGTGTAATATGCAAATAGGCCTGTGTTGCGTCTCTCACCGGCATTTGTAGTTACACGCTGAGAAATTACTGTAACAGCTTCCCACTGTCACAAACAATTGGCCAATTCAAGCATTTAGAAATTCTGCCTCTCCATATGCTGGGAAATATCAGCGTTTGTTGCATATGAGAGCTCCTTCCAAGAATAACACAGACCTTCATGAACCTTTCATTTTATTTAACAATGTCACGTACAGTTAAACCCTGAAACGGCAGGCTGATCTGTCCGTTCCCTGGCCGGAGGGTGACGGGCGTGAGAGGGACCCCACCAGGATGACAGCTTAACCAGAAAGACCCTGGCTTTCCTCGCCTGAAATAAAAAGAAGAAGAAGAATTTACGCAGCTCTGGATTTGTGTGAAACCAGAGGGTCAGTTCAGACTGAAGCTGCCAGAGAGAAGCGTGGGTTATTTTAAACCCGTTTCAGGAAGTCTGGAGAATCAGGGCTGTCAGATGTCAGATTGATTGACGTGGGTGATCGGCATGTCAATCAATGTCCACCCAATCTCCACCCCCCTCTTTCAGGCTATCCTTCTTCTCTGGGAAACAACCACCACCCCCCTCCCTCTCCCCCTCTCTCCCTCTCTCCCCCTTATCCCCCCTCTCCCCCTGTCCTCCCTCTCCTCCTCCCTCATCCCCCCCTCCCTCTCCCCCAATCCCGAGAACCAGTGCTGGTGCATCCTGGGACACCATCATTTAATTACAACAGAGAGAGGAGGAGAGGAGGGGAGGGGGAGAGGGGGAGAGGGAGGAAGAGGAGAGAAGGAGAGGGGGAGAGGGAGGAAGAGGAGAGGAGGAGAGGGGGAGAGGGGGAGAGGGGGAAAGGGAGGAGGAGAGGGGGAGAGAGGAAAAGGGGGATGAGGGAGGAGGAGGAGAGGGGGAGAGGGGGAGAGGGAGGAAGAGGAGAGGAGGAGAGGGGGAGAGGGGGAGGAGAGAGGAGAGGAAATGCTGGTGGATGGATTGGCTATGGAGCCTGTAATTGTGTTAATGGAAGACAGGAACCTGAAACAGACTGTGACTGCAATCTTCAATAACTCAGAGAGAGAGAGAGAGAGCGAGAGAGAGAGAGAGAGAGAGAGAGAGAGGGGGAGAGAGGGAGAAAGAGAGAGGCAGAGAGGAGAGAATGGAAGAGAGGAGGGATAGAGTATTGTTCATAGCTATTGTTATTGTTACTGTCCTTATTAATGTTTTTCATTCAACAATTCATGTAGGTCTGTAGGTTTGGTTATTTATTATTTATGTATTTATTTTTTATATACATTGTATTCTAGTGTATTAATCATATTTGTACGTGTCATTGTTCATTATTTTATTGTTCATTGCTTTGGCAATATTATACTTTTTGCATACTGTCATGCCAAAAAAAGCATTATTGAATTTAATTAAATTGAATTGAGAGAGTGAGAGAGAGAGGGAGAGAGAGAGAGAGAGAGAGAGAGAGAGAGAGAGGGATAGGAAGAGAAATAGAAACAGACGGAGAGGAAACAGAGTTCTGAGCCGAAGCAGAGCCAGCCTTGAATAAGGACTACGCTGAGTAGCTCACGCCATTGGCGTTCATTAAAAACATTGCTCAGATATTAAACTTCACATTCTCTGCGTTCATTACAGCGGACGCCGCTATTAAGGAGAACGGAATTCCACTGCGGACAAAATCCAATCAATATTAATGGAGAACTGTGTCCCGACATATGAAATATCTAGTTCCCAGCACTCAATTCTGTCCGGTCTGAATTCATAGGCTCTCAGACCATAAACAGATTACTGCCGCACAATATTACATTTACTCCTGTAATTACCGCCACTTCAGCTGCTTATGCTGCAGTCTGTTTGCTGGTTTTACGCCCTTTTTAATTTATTTTGCGTTTGTTTATCATTAAATCACATACGTCTGGTGAGCTGACGGGATTGCAGGAGTCTGCGCTGCTGGAAAACCGGACGCCATTTTGAAGGCGGACGACCTTGGCGTGTCAGTGGGGATGTCTGTTATTTCTCACCACGTCTCTCCTTGCTCTTTGCTGAGGAAGTTTGAACCGTTACATGTTCCTTTTTAAGTGTCCTGTCTTCACCTCCCATTCTGGCTTCCTGTCCTTGCCTCTGCCGATTGGTGGAGCCCAGAAGAAGATGGCAGGAAAACGCCTGGGAAGAGCCCCTGGTGTCATTGCTCACCGGTGGCCCCTGCTGGTCACGCATGGCCCCTGCAGTCTGCCCGTGAGAGCTGCACATGAACAGTCCTCCTCAGACTGACGTCTGTGGGAGCTGGACGGCGGACGGCGGCTTCACATCAAGCTCTCTGCAGGACAGCACGTTCTCACACGGCCAAACTCAAAGCCGTGGTCTGCGGTGATATTTACGACCGGGCGAAAAATAGCGCCAAATATTTACAGCCCTTGGCACAGAGTGAAATGTCCCACAATGCTTCGCTCTGTCGCGGGAGTCCGAGCAGGTCGTTAACGTGTTTTAGAAGCCCTTGACTTTCAGTGCGCACGGCGCTGAGGAATGGGCCCCTGAATCGGCAGGGTAATTGGACTGCGAAAGACGCAGGGGATGAAACACAACGCTCGCTCTGACAGTTTGACCAAAGGACGGTGGGGGGGTTAGCGCTGCGCTAACACACGCTAACACAGAGGGAACCTCTGATTTACTGGTTACTGTTGTGGTGAAAAAGAGAGAATGATATCCACTCTCTCTCTCTCACATACACACACTCACACACACACACACACACATGCTCACACACACTCACACACTCACACACACACACTCACACTCACACACACACTCATACACACACACCCACACACACACACACACTCACACACACTCACACGCTCACACACTCACACACACACACACACACTCACACACACACACACACGCTCACACACACACACTCACACTCACACACACACTCATACACACACACACACACACTCTCACACACACGCTCACACACACTCACACACACGCTCACACCGCAACGACTTCATAAAAAGACAGATGAGATTTGGATACTGAGACAGAAAGCGCTTGCACCGGTTGGCAGAGCGAGGCGCTGTGACCCGCTACATTATGGCAGTTATTGTTGTTAATAATTTAAATGCTACACCACTCAAGGGCTTCTGCCGGCTGCCATATTAGAAAGCACTCCAGAAACGATGCATCTCACTGAAGCAGCAAATTAACAAGTCGACCCGACTGTAAGGCTGTTAAAAGAGAGAGAGAGGGGGGGAGAGAGAGAGAGAGACAGGGAAGAGAGAGGGAGGGAGAGGGCCAGAGAGAGACAGAGGGGAGAGAGAGAGAGAAACAGGGAGGGAGAGAGGGGGAGAGAGCGGGAGGGAGAGAGAAGGGGGTACAGAGAGAGGAGAGAGGAGAGAGGAAAGGTAAAGATTGAGAGGCAGGGGGAGAGAAATAGGGAGAGAAAGAGAGAAGCAGGGAGAGATGCGGAGAAGGGGGTAAAATCTACAGCATATTCACATATTTAATGGATAAATACTCCATTAAATAAATGAGATTCATAATCCATGCAGACAGCCTGCTGCAGAGTGTTCATCCACCTGAGAGGGAATGTGCGGCTGATCTGGGATCAGTCGCCTGTTTTCCGCTTTATCGTTAAAGCCGAGATGCCTGACAAAACCCGCAGCCAGTCTAGAGGCAGGAAGCCAGGTGGGGTGAATTCATTTCTATGAAATTACAATAATCAAATTACACCCTGTAAATACTGTATGTGTGATTAGAATGTCCTGAACTGAACATTCTCATGCTGATGTCACAGTCACTACTGGTTAGAATGTCCTCAACTGGACATTCCTATGCTGATGTCACAGTCACGACTGGTTAGAATGTCCTTAACTAAACATTCTGATGCTGGTTTAAAGAGTTCTAGAACACTGACTTGGAATTTTTAAATAAAAAAAACCTAGTACATACACTTCTAAAGGGCTAGGGTTAGGGTTAACGGGTTAAATCAATGAGTTACGCTGAGAAGCAGCAGGACCAGTGCTGGCCACCCTTGGCTGACAGGCTAAGGCGTGATTGGGGGAGATGAGGATGGGAGCCTGTAATTTGGGGGGGAGGGGTGGTATCCAGAGCTCAATCCTTTCTGTTGTTTTCTTATTTACAGACCACATATATTGTTGCTCCCATCTCTCCCCCTCTCCCTCTCCCTCTCCCGCTCTGATGTTGTTGGTTGCTTTTCGTCAGTCAGTTTTTCTGACACTAAAATTCGGCTGGAGAATCTCATTTCGGCGGCTCATCGGAATGCGTGTTTCCTCAGGATGCGATTGGTCCCTCTGAGACGCATGAGAAGCCCCCAGAATGTTCTAGAAGGGGACGGCAACGGGCAGCAGATGCTGCGGATAATAACCAGCACAGCCTCGCATTCAGGAGCTGTCAGAGGGAGAACCGAGACGACAATTAATGCAGTCTCTCCTCTCCTTCTGCAGGTCTAATTCAATCACGGTATCGAGCGGGGAATTGGCAGGAGGTATTTAATCTGGCACTTCTATGTTTAACAGAGTGGGGGTATGGAGTGGTAATTGGCAGGGCTGGTTAATCTTTTGCGTAGGAGTATAATTGCACGGTTTGGGAACCAGAACGACTGAGGGGGGACACACAGGTTTGCGTCGCTCTGTTTCTGGGGAGATCGTGAAGAATATTCTCCATCTTAAAACTGCTTTGAGTGCACAAAAATATTTATATATATATATATATATATATATTTTTTAAATGTCAGCTGACACTATTAAGACATGAGACTCACACAGTCCAACACTAGTGCAGTGGTAACCAGCCCGGTTCCTGGAGATCTACCTCCCTGTAGGTTTTCACTCCAACCCTAACAAAGCACACCTCATTCAACAGCTAGGGCAGGGCAGCCCAACCCTGTCCACACAGCCGTGGGCCCTTGAGCAAGGCCCTTAACCCTGCATCGCTCCAGGGGGGGACTGACCCCTGCTTTGTCTAATCAACGGGAAGTGGCTTTGGATAAAAGTGGCAGCTGAATAATACATTATTATAACAGAATTTACACATGAAGTTGCTTCTGGTTATTTTTTGATGGATATGAAATGTGTGTCTGCACTGTGACCTGTCAGGGGTCACAGTGACTGACAGTAAAACCCAGAGGAACAAAATCTCCCCGACCCCATCATAAGCACACACTCAGGTGAATCACAGGATAAACATATGGACAGGGGTTGCACTCAGTATGATTAAATGTATGAGACTTCAACAGACTTATATACCGGAACTTAATCAGTTAAAGTCACGTACATATACTTAATATTGACTCCATAATAATTTTATTCAGCAATTATTTTTTGAATACAGATTTTCAACAGATCACGGTGGTCTCACTGAGGAGCAAAACCAATTCCAGTATTCCAGTATTCCAGGATTTCAGGATTCCAGTATTCCAGGATTCCATAATCAGGGAAACAAGAATGCTTAAAGGATGCAAAAATGATCCTCTGATTTCAGATTACATAAATTTTTACACACTCAAAAAAATGAATAGTTGGATTTTCTTAATAAAATTATGGACAGTATTTTCACGCAATATTAAGTATATATACTTAAGTACTTACACAGTACAGTAAGTAATCAGTTGAAGTGCAACCACTGTCCAAAGTTGTATTAAATACATCCAGCAATTACTTCTGAGTGTAGAATTTAGCTAAAAAAAAACATCTTAAACTGCTTCTAGAAAACGTTCTTCTGACTGAAGACTGAAGTTCTTCGGACAGCCTCCCTGTGCTGACTGCTTCAGTGATCTGCTTCAGAGATGGTTCTTCTGACTGAAGACTTAGTGAAGGATCAGCACCAGACTGTGCTGACTGCTTCAGTGATCTGCTTCAGAGATGGTTCTTCTGACTGAAGACTTAGTGAAGGATCAGCACCAGACTGTGTTCACTGCTTCACTGTGTCTGACGTGGTGTGTTTGCTGAGATGTTACTGTGTTATCCCTGATAAAAAGGTCAGAGCAGTCCTCATCGGGGGGGGGGGGGGGCACCACAGCTCCTGAAAGAGGGTGCAGAGATAATCAGAGTGGTGAAAGACTCATGCGGATGTGCGGGGGGAAACTGTAGTCCCCGCGTTGTGAATTGTTAGTCCTCAGCAGTGTGTGAATGCCACACAAATTGTTTTGGTGATTAATTGCCGCGCGGTTCACCGAGTGCTATTCTCGCCGTCGACGAGACACTATAAATCTGCTCCGCTTGCGAGCTCCAGCCACAGCCACAGTAAAATGGAAGCGTCAATATCCTCCTACAGATTATTACCGCGACTGTGTCACCGAATCGACTCGTTTCACTCTCTGCGCGCGGCCACAAGGTGAGGAGTGCGCGTGCAGCCGAGCGAGCCTCCGCCAGACGCCCCTCCGCCTCCATTCCACCTCCAGGCCAACTCCCACAATGCACCTGTGGGCCTGACGGCGTCTTCCACGGTTCACGGAGCTGCCGGGGCGGTTTCCGCGGCTACGCGCAAGCTGCTCGGCTCATTACCGCTCAAGAGTTCACAGACGAAGTTAATTAAGCAGCGGGTCACATGGGCCACGCTGGAGATAAGGCTCCTCTCCCCGGGAGGCAGTGGAGCACGGAGGCAGACCTGGAATCATCCCGCAAAACTCTCCGCTCTTAACCCTTGTGTTGCCTTAAGGGTCAAGAATGACCCGGCACTATGTTTAACAGCAGGGAAAACTCCCCTAAATTATCTTTTTTTTTTCCAACTTGAAATTTGATGACAAAGTTTGTGATGAGTGACAGGTTGTTTCTTCATTTGGGGTTTAAAATTACAATTACAATTTAGCTGCTTTATTTTAGGGGTTTAGTGAAGGCGGGTCATTTTTTACCCTTCGGACAATGGGAGTATACAGAATGTTAAGACTACACAACAATCTTATAAAAACCAGTCTTATCCGCATTTGAGGGAGACAGACTATGATTTCCAGAGCGTGATACTCCAGTCAAAAAAAAGAAGAAGTCTGTAAGAAGTGGCCATCGATTGACAGAAACTCTTTGTTTCGCTTGATATGATGTTCATGGCTGCTGTCTCTGTCTCAAATAACAGGTCCCGTTGCTCATAGAATACGTGAAGAGATCACCTGTCTGACCAAAGACCAAACCTGGGCAAAATAATGATGCACATGCTGGTGAATGCTGTCAAAAACAATATTTTACATCCTCAATGAAACGTCACCAACTAAAATACATAATTGTATATAAGAAGGATTTTGTTATGAATATATATATATATATATATATATATTTTTTTTAACTATTCCAAATAATTTTTTGACCCAGATCTGGGATGCTGTCTAACTCAACTGCAGACCTGAAACATAAAGCACTATGCACACATTGTTTCAATGTTGTATTAATATACTAATACAAATATTGTCAATCATAAACATTCAAGGGTTAAAGAGTGCACTGAGACCTTTGGCATTTGATGATATTTTTAATAAATAATGTGAAAAAAAAAAAAAATCCCAATTACGTGATCCTCAAGATGCAGAAAATGACAAATAAAAAAGGATTAAAAAAGTGACCTTATTCGCTCAGAGAAATCAAAAAACAAAGAATGACCGAAACACAAAGGTCCCTTCAGATGCACCTCAGATGAGCTGGTTCTGCTCCATTCTGCACTGGCAGTTCAACAGCAACACAAAACACAGAATGAACCACTGAATCCCAAAAGGTCGGCTTCATTAGACAGCACTGAAACAGGGCTCCCCAGAACCACTGCTGGGGCCACAGTGCGGACCCGGAGTGTGATGGCCCAAATCTCAGCCCTCGTTTGGCCAACAAGCTGGGAAAGTTGAGCTGGAACTTCCCTAGCAAGGGCCCGGCTAACCAGGGAGTCCAGGAGGGGCCTCTGGACCAGAATCAAATCATTTTCAACGACATACCCGTCATTTCACGCCATAAAACTGAAGAAAATAAGATTTTAAAGTGGTTTGCAGGGATGTTTGTTGAATTATTTTTTTGC
>NC_083766.1:61560483-61590483 GCF_963514075.1 Conger conger
CCTCCCCTCCCTCTCTCCCTCCCTCTCTCTCTCTCTCCCTCTCTCCCTTTCTCTCCCTCCCCTCCCTCTCTCTCTCCCTCCCTCTCTCTCTCTCTTCCTCTCTCCCTCTCCCTCCCTCCCTCTCTCTCTCTCCCTCCCTCCCTCCCTCCCTCCCTCCTCTCTCTCTCCCTCCCTCCCTCCCTCTCATACATACACTCTCATTCTCTCACACACAAACACACTCTCTCCTGCTTTCTTTCTCTCTCTCTCTTTCTCTATCTCTCTTATACACTCATTCTCTCTCTCACACAAACACACTCTCCTGCTCTCTCACTCACATTTTTCTCTGAAAGCACATGAAAATGATACATCAGAACAAACATAAACATTAAGTACCAGTTATTTTTTCCAGAAACATTTTTGTAAAAAAGAAAACGTTTTCATAATTGTCAGCAAAATGTGATGGCTTGATGCTTTATGGTGCTGTGACATTCTAATGTCAATATCTTTTTTATTATTTTTATTCTTCTCTTCTTGGGAGGTGAGGCCGCCTGCTTTTCAGACAAGGTGGTTTAGTCCTCCAGGTCTGGTGTTCAGATGTTTATAAAAACAGGAAATGAGGTCAGACTGGTGTTCTGGTCGGCCATTTTGAGGCGTGTCAGTTGGTGGCCAGCCTCCCTCCTGTAAGGTGACGTTAAGATGGTTCCCCCGGTGAGCTCGTCCAGCTGGGTCCAGCTTGTTGCCATGATCTCTGGCCCGGCCTTCAGCTCTCCTGCAGCTGTGGACGCAGGTAAGCATCACATGACCTGTTAAATGATGTGTTCTGCCGATTGAGAGCCAGTGGGACTCGCAGCAGGTTAACGTGCTGAACGTCACACCTGAGTCACGTGCGCACCTACAACACTGAAAATTTTTAACGGAGCACACGACCATCCATAAACATAATCGCATAAAGAGAGAGAAACAATATTTTTTAGAAATCAATAATGTTGAAAGAATCTATAAAATGCTTACTTCAAAGCTGATAAGCAGGAATTGTACTGGTGTCGAGAGTACAGTTTAAAGTTTGAATAAATGCTGTGTAAGCACGTGTGTATCGTATTTGATATGTAAATGTGAACAATATATTCATGTCAGTGCTCTATACTGTATGATATTTGACCGTCAGTGGTGTATGTAGTGCTGTATAGTAGCAGTATATGAATGTTGTGTGGTGTAGCAGTACTGAATGCTCACCTCCTCCTCTCTCTCCTCGGGGTGGGGGTCCTCCAGAGTGTTGGGGGGGTTCCAGCGGGCCCCGGGGCGCCCTCCCTCTCCTCCGGCCCCCGGTGCTGCGGGAGGGCAGGGAGCTGCAGGAGCCTGTTGCCGAGGGGAACGAGGGCGACTGTACGGGGGGATGTCCTCTGAGCCTGAGAGAGAGAGAGAGAGAGAGAGGAGAGAGGGGAGAGAGGGAGAGAGAGAGGGAGAGAGAGAGAGAGAGAGAGAGGGGAGAGAGGGGAGAGAGAGAGAGGAGAGAGAGGGAGAGAGGGGAGAGAGAGAGAGGAGAGAGAGGGAGAGAGGGGGGAGAGAGGGGAGAGAGAGGGAGAGGGGGGAGAGAGAGAGAGGGGAGAGAGGGGAGAGACGGGGAGAGAGAGGGGGGGAGAGAGAGAGAGAAGAGAGGGGGGAGAGAGAGAGAGGGAGAGGAGGCTCATGGGGCCATGTTTCTTTAAACTGAGGAGCAGTGTACTGCAAAACTAAAACATAAAACACAAGCAAACCTAAGATGGGCTACACACACACACATATCCCACTTTCACACATTATTATTCCCTCTATTGCCTCACACCTAGTTGTTGGCGGGCTTTATTGCCCCATACCTGGGTGTTGGCGGGCCTTATTGCCCTGCCTCAGGCTCCTCTGCCCCTCCTCCCCAGGATGGGCCCCCTCTGGCCCCCCTCTGCGGTCCTTGCTGTCCCCACAGCCGGTCTTCAGGGACGCCCCGCCCCGCCCCTCCACCCCAGACCTCCAGGGGCCCCGGAGGGCACCACTCCCGCTGGCTGCAGGCTCAGGACATCTGAGGAAGGACAGAGATACAAAGGGGACACTTCATAATGAACAGAACACGTGTTGATTATATGAAAAATTACAGTGTTGTGTGTATGTGTGTATGCGCCTATGTGTGCATGTGTCGTGTGTGTGTGTGTGTATGTGTGTATGTGTGTGAGAGCGTGGGCGTGGGCGTGTGTGTGTGTGTACTTGCTGTATGTGCTGTGTGCAGGATATTAAATTTGTCTGCAAAATGCTTCCAGCGGAGGAATGAATTATTTACAGCTCAGTGGTAATATTGACATCTCCTATTCACACCATAACAGAGCCAGGGTCTCACTTCTACTCTGAGCTGGGGATGACAGTACAGATAGAATGAGGGAGAGGGAGAGAGGGGGGGAGGCAGAGGGAGGGAGAGAGAGAAAGAGGGGGGGAGACAGAGGGAGGGAGTGAGAGAGAGAGGGGGAGACAGAGGGAGGGAGTGAGAGAGAGAGAAGGGAGGAAAAGAGATGCTCAGGTGGTCCTATGCAGGTCCCTGTGTGATCCACTCACTCCTTAGTGTTAATGAAGAGTGCTAATGAACAGTGTTACAGCTCAGTGTTAATGAAGAGTGTTACAGCTCAGTGTTAATGAAGAGTGTTACAGCTCAGTGTTAATGAACAGTGTTAATGAACAGTGTTACAGCTCAGTGTTAATGAACAGTGTTAATGAACAGTGTTACAGCTCAGTGTTAATGAACAGTGTTACAGCTCAGTGTTAATGAACAGTGTTACAGCTCAGTGTTAATGAACAGTGTTACAGCTCAGTGTTAATGAACAGTGTTACAGCTCAGTGTTAATGAACAGTGTTACAGCTCAGTGTTAATGAACAGTGTTACAGCTCAGTGTTAATGAACAGTGTTACAGCTCAGTGTTAATGAACAGTGTTACAGCTCAGTGTTAATGAACAGTGCTACAGCTCAGTGTTAATGAACAGTGTTACAGCTCAGTGTTAATGAACAGTGTTACAGCTCAGTGTTAATGAACAGTGTTACAGCTCAGTGTTAATGAACAGTGTTACAGCTCAGTGTTAATGAACAGTGTTAATGAACAGTGTTACAGCTCAGTGCTAATGAACAGTGTTACAGCTCAGTGTTAATGAACAGTGTTACAGCTCAGTGTTAATGAACAGTGTTAATGAACAGTGTTACAGCTCAGTGTTAATGAACAGTGTTACAGCTCAGTGTTAATGAACAGTGTTACAGCTCAGTGTTAATGAACAGTGTTACAGCTCAGTGTTAATGAACAGTGTTAATGAACAGTGTTACAGCTCAGTGTTCATGAACAGTGTTACAGCTCAGTGTTAATGAACAGTGTTACAGCTCAGTGTTAATGAACAGTGTTAATGAACAGTGTTACAGCTCAGTGTTAATGAAGTGTTAATGAACAGTGTTACAGCTCAGTGTTACAGCTCAGTGTTAATGAACAGTGTTACAGCTCAGTGTTAATGAAGTGTTAATGAACAGTGTTACAGCTCAGTGTTACAGCTCAGTGTTAATGAACAGTGTTACAGCTCAGTGTTAATGAACAGTGTTATAGCTCAGTGTTAATGAACAGTGTTAATGAACAGTGTTACAGCTCAGTGTTAATGAACAGTGTTACAGCTCAGTGTTAATGAACAGTGTTACAGCTCAGTGTTAATGAACAGTGTTACAGCTCAGTGTTAATGAACAGTGTTACAGCTCAGTGTTAATGAACAGTGTTACAGCTGCAGGATGAGGGATGCAAACCTTCCACATGGCCCGCGCGCTGCTGGTAGCCATGGTGACCGCGGGGACCCTGGTCTCCGGGGGAGTGTCGTTTGTGTTTTTTTGGGGGGCGTCTCTGCAACACAGCGGTGCTCATGTTGCTGTCTGTGGAGACGGGGCTGCTGGGACGGTGGCCCGGAGGGGACATGTGGTACTTCCGGCCTACGAGCGGAGAGAGCGGAGAGAGAGAATGCCTAAAAAGATCCGAGTGCCTGTCGCTGGGGCCGTACCCCATGGGTGCATAAAAATGTACCCCTAGCCAGCAATATATAATGAATTTGTACCTTTTTTGGTTGGAAAATGTACTCATTCGTACCGAAAGAGAACATTACATTACTGAACATCAGCGTACATTTGGGAAATTTTATCCTTGAACAAAAATGTACCTCCACTGTGACTGTATTTCTGAGTGTATTTCATAGGTTCCAAATGCGCCAGACAAGCCCAATAAAGTCTGTGAATCCAAAACACTGGCGTATTTGACCCAGGCTGATGAACGTCATTGATGTAATAACTGGGTGCCACGCTCCTCACCTCCGGGGCCGGGGGGCCCGGGGGGCCCGGGGGGGTCGGGCGGGGCCGCGGGCGGGTAGCGGGTGAAGTCGGCGTCGGTGAAGAAGGAGCCGCCGGAGGACGAGTCGCCGCTGGAGCGGCGGGAGGAGGAGCCCCCCTCCGAGGCGGAGCCCCAGCCGTTGATCATGGAGCCGGTGACGGAGCTCTCCAGGTCCCCCACGCTGGAGGCCGGGGTCTGGCCCAGAGCACGCAGGCGGTCCCTCAGCTGCCCGCGCCCGTCGTCTGGCCCCGCCCCCGGCCCCGCCTCCTCCGCGTCAGTCTCCGCCTCCTCCACGTCAGTCTCCGCCTCCTCCTCCGGGCCCCGCCCCCGCGGGCTGCAGATGTAGCCGTAGCTGTGGGGAGGGGAGGCGGACCCAGGGGGGGCCGTGGGGCACGCCATGTGCCTCCTACAACAGGAGAAAGAGCTCTTACTGTGGCCCTAGAGCAAGGCCCTTAACACCACATTGCTCCAGGGTAGGATTGTCCCCTGCTTAGTCTAATCAACTGTAAGTCGCTTTGGATAAAAAGCATCCTCTAAATAACTATGATGTGACTGTAATGTCTTACAAAAATTTTTTGCTCATACTTTCTTTTTATTCTGCTACATAAGAGCAGCTCTTATAAGCTCTGCATAGCACATTCATAAGCACTTTTGTCAATAACCGCAAATAGCCTTGCTGTGCGATGTCGACATTGAAGCAGAAAGTGACATTATTATGATATACTAAGTGAAGTGGTTATGGACTACTTATGAATTCTTATGTAGTGCTTATGAATGTGCCATGTAGTACTTATGAAGGTTATATTGCTCTTCAAATATTATGAGGTCCGTAAGTATTTGGACAGTGACAGGTCCATAAGTATTCTACTCTGACAGCGTACTCCGATTTTTTTCCCCCATTTGGACTCTCAAACTTGGCTAGTGTATACACACAGGAAGTGTTACACACAGGAAGTGACATCATCAGCTGAGTACCTGTGGTCCATGTGTCCGTCGCGCGTGATTGGCTCTTCCAGGGGGGAGGGTGTCAGCGTGGCGGTTGATTGGTGGCCGTAGGACACGCCCGCGGGTGACGAGGCCGTCCCTCGGACAGGTGGGGTGGGACACCTGTCGGCCGCCTCCTCTTCCTCCTCCTCCTCTTCCTCCTCCTCCATCTCGGCTGGCTGCAGGTACCCCCGCACCGGGAGGGTGGGGCAGGGTGAGTCCGGGTCGAAGCTAGAACCACCAGAGGTCACCCTCTTTTAAAACCTTCTCCCGAAAACATTTTTTTTAAAGGCTGCCTGAATATAAGGTATTGTATAGTGCAGTGTCAAACTCATGTCCTGAAGGCCCACAGTGTCAGCTGATTTTTCCATTTCTTTCAATTGTGTTCAATTTAAATCCCTGACTGGCTAAAGAGTTCACACACCTAATAAGATCGTCCATTTGAACAGCTTAAAACAGGATGAGCCATCAAGCTGTCCTCACAAACATTGTTTTAACAATATCTTAATATTAGCAGGCTATCATGCTAGTGCCTTAGCGCCCATGATGTTTCAGGCTAATGTTCTAGTGTGCTAGGGCCCATGATGTTAGCGGGCTAATGTGCTAGTGTGTTAGGGCCCCTGATGTTAGCGGGCTAATGTGCTAGTGTGTTAGGGCCCATAATGTTAGCGGGCTAATGTGCTAGCGCCTCAGTGCCCATGATGTTAGCAGGCTAACATGCGAGTGCATTTGGGCCCATCACGTTAGCAGGCTAACGTGCTAATGCCTTAGCGCCCTGTGATGTTAGCGGGCTTACAGCTAATGCCTTAGCACCCATGTTGTTAGCAGGCTAACGTGCTAATGCCTTAGCACCCATGTTGTTAGCAGGCTAACGTGCTAATGCGTTAGTGCCAGCGCCATGAATGAGAGACTCACCCGTTCTCCTCCGACAGCACGTACTCCCCATGACTCTGGCAGGGAGGGGGGTTGGCGGGGGGAGGGGGTAGGAGGTCAGCCAGGTTCATGGCCCCCCCTGGTTTGGGCGCTTTGAGATTTCTGACTCCTTTCTTGGGACCCTGACTCCCTGGGCAAACCAATGGAGAAATCGTTTAGGCAACAACACTGCGTATGTCTGGCATAAGTGCAGCTAAGTGCTACTTATGAATGCGTTCATTCTCAGGTAGCATGACAACAACATCAATAAACAATCATCCTGTTTTTGAATTGGTTCAATCAACACATTTTTTGACTGACAGCTAATGGCATCTCCATCCATTTTGGGTGTTCTCTATACCAAGCACCATTTTCAGTGCAGAAATGCTCAATAGCAAACACGCTCAATGTTACAGAAGAAACATTTGGAGTTCCTATAATCCCTTCATAGTGACATTCTGCATGAAAGTGCGATACAAATAAAGCTATTATTATTATTATTATTATTATTATATTTCTGATCAAATAAATGTGATATAAAGTAACACTGAATATTTTATATCGCCACAGAAAAGGCGAAAGAGCAGAGATAAGAGCGTCTGCTAAATGCCACGTAATGTAATGTAATGATTCACGGCACAGAAAGATGACACGCTGTCAGTTACATTTCGTCTGTCCGCACGCGGTTATTATCCTGACGACACCGTCTCCGTCTCTGCCAGACGCAGAAGGAAGCGGTAATTACGGAGAGAAAGAAGTAGACGGAAAAAAACACGCCCATCTCTCCCTCAGCGCCCCGAAACACTGGGAGTTCTAGTTCTACAGGGAAAACACCCCTCTCTCCCCTCAGGAAAA
Organism: Conger conger; assembly: GCF_963514075.1. Taxonomy (NCBI): domain Eukaryota; kingdom Metazoa; phylum Chordata; class Actinopteri; order Anguilliformes; family Congridae; genus Conger; species Conger conger. Next base: position 61,567,578 of record NC_083766.1, read on the forward strand.
ACATGTTATTTACGATGTTCTGCTGGGTCTCTATATGCACTCATCACCCCGGTGGTTTAAAAGCACATACTCTCTGAATTTGCCTCCCAAAAGCGTAATCTGGACACGAGACAGGTGCACATTGGGTAGGATAGGTGACACACTCTCACTGAGCACTTTATTAGGTATTTATTAGACTTATTTATTTGTACTTTTTGGTCCTCTGCTCCTGTAGCCTATCCACTGAGAGGTATCACGCATTGTACCACTGTTTGCAATGTGTGGTTATTTGCGTTACCGTCACCTTCCTGTCAGATTCGACCAGTCTGGCCCTTCTCCTCTGACTTCTCTCATTCACAACGTGTTTTTGCCAGGAAGAGTAAAACAAGGACACAGCAGCCATGATGTCACCTTATCAATACAAAAACAGAGCAGCTCCACCAATCAAGGAATCCCTTGGTAACAGTGATTGTGATTGGTCTTCTGCCTATATCCTCATGGCTCCTGTTGGTGTTACCAGGAAGTAGCCAGCAAGTATTCACCAATCAGAGCCTGGGCCGGTTGTTACCAATGTGCCGCACGTCCTGATTGGTGGAGATCCTCTCTGCGGCGGACCACGACATGGTGGCAAACACCGGAAGTGACGTCAAAAGAAACTGTTCATGAAGTCACTTTCTTCTTCTGTGGTTGCGGTGGAAGAACTATGGTCAACAAGGCCACAGAGACTGTAGCCTCATAGCACTGTATGGACCAGGAAGTGAACACGAACACGTGTGAATGAACCAGGAGGATCAGGGGACACATAATCTAAAAAACGATGCATAATGCGCTGTTTTTACGGCATGGACTCCATTCTCCCATAAGCACATTTCTGCTGACCCTGCATTTTTCTCTTACCTGGGAGCGTAGCAGTCTGATTCATGTTCCCAGACAGAATGAGTGTGTGTTTTTAATATGTTTTTGTTATTGCTATTGAAAAATCGGCATTCTGCGTTATTAGAAATTGCAGCTTTTCATCCCGAAGGGATTACAACCAACAGCCATTTTCCAATTACACACACACTAAAAAAACCCAAAAACAATTATTCTTGGGTGGTTCACCAGAGTGCGTAAAACACGCCGGAATATTCCTCCTGACTCCGGCTGGAATGATGGCAGCTGATTGGACACTACAGAGACCCATAAACGGGACAAACTAATTTTCTCCCGCCCCCTCCCTCAGGTTAATCTACTCGGTCACGCCGGGTTCCCACGGTAACCTGATTCATAGTCCCTGTGACTCTTCAATCACGTTTGAATGATGAATGCTGCCATAGTTGGGTGCAATAGTTTGGGCTACTTTTGCAACGTGGACTTTTTGCAGTGCATTGTTCGCAAATACTTTAGTGTCTAAAAAGCAACAGAATCCATTCTCCAGTGACTGATGAACTTTGATAGTGACATTAACATACAGACCAGTGACTGATGAACTTTGATAGTGACATTAACATACAGACCAGTGACTGGTCAAGGTTGATATTCCATCGGAGATAAGGTCCATATCCAGGACACCATGCTTAAGTGACAGTACAGAAGCCTCACTAGTTAGTCAAGGAGAGGCAACAACACTAGGATATCCCACCACCTTTAAAAAAGGATTTCCCTTTGGGCGGGGGGCTCAGGTCTCTTTGGGGAGGAGGGTCAGGTCTCTTTGGGGAGGGGGGTCAGGTCTCTTTGGGGAGGGGGGTCAGGTCTCTTTGGGTGGGGGGGGGTCAGGTCTCTTTGGGGAGGGGGGTGAGGTCTCTTTGGGGAGGGAGGTCAGGTCTCTTTGGGTGGGGGGGGTCAGGTCTCTTTGGGGAGGGGGGTCAGGTCTCTTTGGGTGGGGGGGGGTGAGGTCTCTTTGGGGAGGGGGGTGAGGTCTCTTTGGGTGGGGGGCTCACCGGAGGTGCTGGTGCTGGCCCGGTCGGAGCTGTGGTAGGACCCGGTGCTGCTGTGCTCTGGGACCGGGCTGTAGGGGATGGTGGCCTGGAGGCTCCCCTCTCCGCCTCTGTACTGATCTGAGACACAAACAGCCCAGCATGGGGTTAAAGAGGAACCACACCACAAACACAAACAACAGCCCAGCACGGGGTTAAAGAGGAACCACACCACAAACACAAACAACAGCCCAGCATGGGGTTAAAGAGGAACCACACCACAAACACAAACAACAGCCCAGCACGGGGTTAAAGAGGAACCACACCACAAACACATCAACAGCCCAGCACGGGGTTAAAGAGGAACCACACCACAAACACAAACAACAGCCCAGCACAGGGTTAAAGAGGAACCACACCACAAACACAAACAACAGCCCAGCACGGGGTTAAAGAGGAACCACACCAAAAACACATCAACAGCCCAGCACTGGGTTAAAGAGGAACAGCCCAACAGAGGAATCACACCAAAAACACAAACACATCAACAGCCCAGCACGGGGTTAAAGAGGAACCATGCCACAAACACAAACAACAGCCCAGCACGGGGTTAAAGAGGAACCACACCACAAACACAAACAACAGCCCAGCATGGGGTTAAAGAGGAACCACACCACAAACACAAACAACAGCCCAGCATGGGGTTAAAGAGGAACCACACCAAAAACACAAACAACAGCCCAGCACAGGGTTAAAGAGGAACCACACCAAAAACACATCAACAGCCCAGCACTGGGTTAAAGAGGAACCATACCAAAAACACAAACAACAGCCCGGCACTGGGTTAAAGAGGAACCATACCAAAAACACAAACCACAGCCCAACACTGGGTTAAAGAGGAACCGCATCCAAAAACATAATTTGCTGCGTTCCATTTCACCCATTTCAGAACAGTTGGTACAACTGACTAATTAAAAGTCCCAGGATGTGATTATGGGACTTTTATTCTTCCTGCTCTGCTCAGCTATTTCTGATATAATGGTTAAGAGGCTAAATCCTTCAACAGACGCTAAAAGTGTCTAATTAACGAGCAATTAGTGGCTTGTTACAACTCAAAGGTTCAATTACGGCTGGAATGAGAAGCAGCGCACACTGGCTCCCTCGACACGGAGCCTGAAACCTCCTGATCTGAGCTCCTGAGAGAATTAACCTCTCGCTTTCCTCAACAGTCAGAAATGACATTTAATACCAGCAGTGATGGTCTATTAGCGATGGTCAATTTTAGCAATTAAGTCTTCTAAATTTGCAATTAAGTCTTCTAAATTCGCAAAAACACCGGGACATTTACGTGACATTTACATGTTATTTGAATGATGTTATTCACATGACAATTCTTTAGACATGTACACGTCATGTCATTTAGCTCAGAGTTCTACACCAGGGATCATCAACTCTGGCCCTCAAATACAAATCCAGCCCTGGTTTTCTTTTCTCCCTGGTATGGTAATTAACTGAAGAATTAGTGCTACTGATTGGCCAGACACTTCACACCTGACTCCCAGGTAAAGGGAGGGTGAACACACCTGACTCCCAGGTAAAGGGAGGGTGAACACACTTGACTCCCAGGTAAAGGGAGGGTGAACACACCTGACTCCCAGGTAAAGGGAGGGTGGAAACCAGCAGGTCTCAGCCCTGGAGGATCGTGAGTTACTGATCCCTGCTGTATACCACAAGTGACAGCAGATAGCCAAAGCTAAACCTACTGAAAATAGTAACAGGAACTGGAAGCCTTCATCTACGCTTCGATTGATAATGAGACGTGATGATTGGCTCTTGCTTCGTGAAGGGATGCGGCACAGCAAAGACATGCGCCCTGATTGGCTCCCGATGACCTCGCCTCACCCACCTCTATTCAGCCTGTTCTGCTCCACGACGCTGTACTGCAGCTGCGACGTCACTTCCTGTGGCTTGAGCTGCAGCGGCCTCCAGGCCCCGCCCCCGGCCCCGCCCCCCGCGCTCTTCGTGATGTTTGATTGGATGAGCTGAGTGGTGGCGTAGGGCGTGGGCTCGCCGGCCGTGGCCACGTAGCACACGCCCGGGGCGCTGAAGGTCTTCATCTCGCTGCCCTTGCTGCAGACGTCCAGGTCGCTGTACACGCCCGACTCGGGCCCCAGCAGGGCCCCCGGCACCCCCTCCAGGGGCCCGCTGTAGCTGGCGATGCAGTCGGCTGGGGGCGAGAAAGAGAGCGGCACTTAACCCTAGTGCTGTCTTAAGGGTCAGAAATGACCCCCCCGCTGTGTTTAACAACAGAGAAAACCCCCTAAATCATCTTTATTCAACTTGAAATTTGATGTCAAAGTGACATTTGTGATGAGTGACAAGTTGTTTCTTCGTGTAAAATAGACGTGGGGTTTAAAATTCAATGAAGCTGCTTTATCCTAGGGGTTTAGTGATGGTGGTTAATATTTGACCCTTCAGACGACGGGGAGTTTACAGAATGTTAAGCCTACACAAGGGTTAAAACTATCCAATCAAGTTTGAGCAGTCAGTTGGCGCTCGGCGGGGCAAGAGAGCGGGAGGTGATTAAACACGAGCTGGCACGGACAGCAGAGCAGCACAAGCTCCTGCGATAGGAGATCTTTCAGGGGAGTTTTTATAGGGCGGGGAGTTTGACTGACATCAGATGAGGATGCCCATCGCAGTCTGAAAAGGATGTTGATTGGAGGGGAATGGAAAATTGAGAGACATTTGATCGACATACACGCCCACTGGTACACGATGACGTGGAAATCTCACAAAAAATCTCACTAGTTTTCCAGGAAGTGGATGGGAAAAAAACATTAAGTTTTTTTAGGAATATATACCTTTCAAGATGTGTTCGCATGATTATGAAGAATTGACCACTTAGCGGAAAAAGTCAACTTTCATTCTTGTCTTCAAACTATCCAATCAAATTTAAGCAGTCAGCTGGGGTAGGCAGGGCAAGAAAGAAAGTGACATTTAAACTATCCAATCAAAGTTAAGCAGTCAGCTGGGGTAGGCAGGGCAAGAAAGAAAGTGACATTTAAACTATCCAATCAAATTTGAGAATTCAGCTGGGGTAGGCGGGGCAAGAAAGCTCTTCCTGCTCTGCACTCACAGTTGGAGAATATTCACGCAAAGATTTTAAAGCATCCTGAAGTGCAGATTTTAAAGGATCTTGAAGTGCAGATTTTAAAGCATCTTGAAGTGCAGATTTTAAAGCATTTTGAAGTGCAGATTTTAAAGCATCTTGAAGTGCAGATTTTAAAGCATCTTGAAGTGCAGATTTTAAAGCATCTTGAAGTGCAGATTTTGTTATTCCTGGTTGTGCTGAAAGTGGTGAATCTTTTTTTCATCAAGTGTAGCCTACTTAGTAATTAAAATAGATTTTTCTAAATGGAATTTATCATTTAATCTCCCTAACATGATGGGAAGAAGTTGTTGTGTGTTACTTGCTAATTGATTAGTCAGATCGTTGGCAGCCTTGTTAATCAAGGAGCCTGAATGAAAACAGGTTGAGACCAGCGATCAGTTTAAAGGGAAGTTTTCTGCCCCGTGAATTATCAGCTCGGCAACAGCCGCTGGTCTCCTCCCTACACCCACCGAGTGTTCTGACCCACCATTTTGGGAGCCACCGGCTGCGATCCGTTGCTAAAACGCCCCGACCCCACCAGACACTGACAGGGGAACTCTGCCCAACACCATGGTGCCTGCTTGAGGACGGTTTTACTCCACACCAGCAGGACAGTGAGGGACATCTCACAACACGTTTATTAAATATACAAACTACCACACACACCGCAGTATCACTTGGTCTCTGAGAGATGCACATCTTTTTCATGAATAATGTGAATTTCATTTGAAGAGTATAATATGAAACATTCTTATCTTGTGTGTGTGTGTGTGTGTGTGTGTGTTAAGAGTGTGACCAGAACACTAACACCTCCTGACATATACACACACAAACATACACACCCACACACACACGTACACACAGACATACACACCCACACACCCACCCTGAACACGTCTGTCTGAAACATCCCAGCCCTGAACACGTCTGTCTGATGTAGCCCAGCCCTGAACACATCTGTCTGAAACAGCCCTGAACACGTCTGTATGAAACAGCCCTGAACACGTCTGTATGAAACACCCCTGAACACGTCTGTATGAAGCAGCCCATCCCTGAACACGTCTCTCTGAAACACCCCAGCCCTGAACATGTCTGTCTGAAACAGCCCTGCCCTGAACACGTCTGTCTGAAACAGCCCTGAACACGTCTGTATGAAACAGCCCTGAACACATCTGAATGAAACAGCCCTGAACACGTCTCTCTGAAACACCCCAGCCCTGAACATGTCTGTCTGAAACAGCCCTGCCCTGAACACGTCTGTATGACACACCACAGCCCTGAACACGTCTGTCTGAAACACCACAGCCCTGAACACGTCTGTATGACACACCACAGCCCTGAACACGTCTGTATGACACACCACAGCCCTGAACACGTCTGTATGACACACCACAGCCCTGAACACGTCTGTATGAAACAGCCCTGAACACGTCTGTATGACACACCACAGCCCTGAACACGTCTGTATGACACACCACAGCCCTGAACACGTCTGTATGACACACCACAGCCCTGAACACGTCTGTATGACACACCACAGCCCTGAACACGTCTGTATGACACACCACAGCCCTGAACACGTCTGTATGACACACCACAGCCCTGAACACGTCTGTATGACACACCACAGCCCTGAACACGTCTGTATGACACACCACAGCCCTGAACACGTCTGTATGACACACCACAGCCCTGAACACGTCTGTATGACACACCACAGCTCGTCGTGCCATAAACCCCCTGTAATCCCTCCCGCACAAAGCCATTAAATATTCACACCATCCATACAGTGCCAGCGCTGTGGGCTCTGCTCTGAATACTGAACACGAGCTCCGCTTCCCGCGTATAACAACAACAACAACATTCATCAATGAGCAGTACAAATACAAATGACTGTGTCTAGAACAGGAATGGAGGTTAGGTACACATTATCAATAAAAATACTATTTATATTATCATTCATACAACTACTAATAATAATAACAATAACAATAATAATAATAATTATGCCAGATTTCCTGTTTGATAAAGATGTCAGTTCATCCCTTATTCATAGGAGACTTGACCAATTTCCAGATGCTGGGGGGAGCAGGAGGGTTAAAATAATATGCAACTGACTTACACCTCACCTGGACAGCTTTCAGTGGTGAGGGTGCCAGGTTAGACTCACCTGGACAGCTTTCAGTGGTGAGGGTGCCAGGTTAGACTCACCTGAACAGCTTTCAGTGGTGAGGGTGCCAGGTTAGACTCACCTGAACAGCTTTCAGTGGTGAGGGTGCCAGGTTAGACTCACCTGGACAGCTTTCAGTGGTGAGGGTGCCAGGTTAGACTCACCTGGACAGCTTTCAGTGGTGAGGGTGCCAGGTTAGACTCACCTGGACAGCTTTCAGTGGTGAGGGTGCCAGGTTAGACTCACCTGGACAGCTTTCAGTGGTGAGGGTGCCAGGTTAGACTCACCTGGACAGCTTTCAGTGGTGAGGGTGCCAGGTTAGACTCACCTGGACAGCTTTCAGAGGTGAGGGTGCCAGGTTGTGACAGGCTCGCCTGGGTGACTATAAGTGGTGAGGTTGCCATATTGGTGTAGACTCACCTGGAAAGCTGTAGGTGGTGTGGTTGCCAGGTTAGACTCACCTTGGCGGCTGTATGTGGTGAGGTTGCCAGGTTAGACTCACCTGGGCGGCTGTAGGTGGTGTGGTTGCCAGGTTAGACTCATCTGGGCGGCTGTAGGTGGTGTGGTTGCCAGGCTAGACTCACCTGGGCGGCTGTAGGCGGTGAGGTTGCCAGGTTAGACTCACCTGGGCGGCTGTAGGTGGTGTGGTTGCCAGGTTAGACTCACCTGGGCGGCTGTAGGTGGTGTGGTTGCCAGGTTAGACTCACCTGGGCGGCTGTGGGTGGTGTGGTTGCCAGGTTAGACTCACCTGGGCGGCTGTAGGCGGTGAGGTTGCCAGGTTAGACTCACCTGGGCGGCTGTAGGCGGTGAGGTTGCCAGGTTAGACTCACCTGGGCGGCTGTAGGCGGTGTGGTTGCCAGGTTAGACTCACCTGGGCGGCTGTAGGCGGTGAGGTTGCCAGGTTAGACTCACCTGGGCGGCTGTAGGCGGTGAGGTTGCCAGGTTAGACTCACCTGGGCGGCTGTAGGTGGTGTGGTTGCCAGGTTAGACTCACCTGGGCGGCTGTAGGCGGTGTGGTTGCCAGGTTAGACTCACCTGGGCGGCTGTAGGCGGTGAGGTTGCCAGGTTAGACTCACCTGGGCGGCTGTAGGTGGTGTGGTTGCCAGGTTAGACTCACCTGGGGGGCTGTAGGCGGTGTGGTTGCCAGGTTAGACTCACCTGGGCGGCTGTAGGTGGTGAGGTTGCTGTCGCTGGTCCCGTTGCCCCCGTTGCAGCAGTTGATGCTGCAGTCCTTGTGACTGGAGCAGGCATTGGGCCAGGGGTCTGGCAGCCAGGGCTGGGGAGGCGGGTCCCCCATGTTCAGCAGCCCAGGCCTGGGGGGGAAGGACCGGGGTAAATTATGATCATGGATTTAAATACTTTTCTGTGCTTGATTTATCTCGCCTGGTGCAACTGAGCCAGCCAAGGGGAGCAGAAGGATGGTTTTGGACTTTCTGAGAGTATTTCATCGGTTCCAAAACACCAGACGAGCTCAGCAAAGCTTATAAACGTATTGGAATCCAAAACAATGACGTATTTGGTCGGGTCACCACACAGCCCAGAGACACACAGGGTCAATAACCAGGCCAATTAAAGCCTTTGATCACAGAGTTAACCTTTTAAAGTGTGAGGTCACAAAGATGTGATTAGATCGCTCTTAACTGAACATTCTAATGCTGATGTCACAGTCACGACCGGTGACTGGAAGCAGTGGAGTTCTGGAACACGGACTTAGAATGTGGAGAAGAAAAAAACATTCCAAAAAAAATCCTATTCTTCAAAGGATTAACTCACATCAACTCTCCTGGCTCTGAATTCAATGCTGATTTCATGATGAAAGTAAAAACTAGCAGAACCCTCCAGAGCCGGGAGCCTTGGAATCAAAGGATGCCCCTGACCTAGTGCCTAAAGGTCTTAATCAGCTACGGGACGTCCCGAGGCAAGGATTTGTCTTAAGACTAAAACTGTACACCACTGGAGGGGAACATGTCTACCATCTGTTCGGTTATTAAGATATTGCTTCTTCCTCAAGAACAGAAAACACGATCAAAAGATAATCGTTGTGTTTGGAACAGCCAGAAGCAATCTTTAAGGGTTGAAAGAATTTAATACAGGAAAAAAAAAACAGGCATGTACAAACAAACAGCATATAAACGCTGTCCTTCAGACTGATTGGATGCCTCTTGCTGGTTCTCCGGTCATTAACAACTCCTCCCCTCGAATGACAGAATTACATCGTCATGTTTATGGACAGAGATGGTGCATCCCAGGACCCAGAGAATGCATCCTTTCCTCCCCCTGTCTCCTCCCCCCATACTTACACACAGGAGGAGGAGAGGAGTGGAGGGAAGGAGGATACGCTTTTGGGAGGCACCCAGTCTGGGGCTGATGGGAAGGGACACTTTCTTTCTGAATTTGTTCATGTATCTGTTGAGAAGGGAAAGCACTCCCCCTGGTGGCGGTATGTGGAAATACATCTTATTCTCTCAGTGCACGACAACAACATGGTGTGCATTTATGTGCAGACACATAACACTTGCACAAACACAGACACACACTCACACTCACACACACTGACACACACACACTGACACACACTGACACACACACACACACACACACAGACACAGACACAGACACAGACACACTCACACCCACACACACACACACACACACACACAGACCCACACACACACGGACAGACACACACACACACACACACACTCACACTCACACACCCCCAGACACACACACACACACACACACACACACACACACACACTCACACACACACTCACACACACACACACACACAGACCCACACACACACACGGACAGACACACACACACACACACACACACACACACACACAGAGGTGTGATATTTCTCACCTTCCCGCACTGCTGACAGAATCTCCCCCATGCTGATAGGCCACTGGAACGGAACACAGACACCAAAGGTCACTTTCATAAAAAGCTTTACCACAATACGGAAGCTGCCAAGTACACCTGACATTATGTTACATTACCTGGGACGTGAACTTGCAACCTCCACTGACCCAACCCAGCTCCCTGTGCAATTTCTCTTTCGACGAGCCACAAGCCCTCATAAATCACACGCCATGCCCACGCCCTTGTGCTGTGCACTACCCATACATTCAGTTTTGAAAATTCAGATTAAGCCACCACTTTGTAAAGGCGAGATACAGTCACAAACCCACCCTTTCAATGTTTCAAAGTTTCACTTCGCATAAATTTCATACCATTTGTTTCATGAAATCTGTTTGTTTAATCTTTTAGAGATCACTGGCAGAACTACAAGCATGGGCGAGTTTGCCCCCATATCTCATTGTTCTGCTTCTGTGCTTTTTATTTTCTTATGTTCACCGAGCTGCACTGTCAGCTGCACACACACACTCACAGACATATACGCACTCACACACACACACTGTCAGCTGCACACCAGGGATGATGATGATGATTAATTGATGTCTGTTCCGGTGACTCATGTATTACATTCTACACTGCCTTGTTGTTTCATTTGAGCGCTGTGCTGTTTTCACCCTGACCTTACAGCACAGAGAACACTTCTCCTGTGTTACACACTGCTGTACTCCTGTTACACACACTGCTGTGCTCCTGTTACACACACGGCTGTGCTCCTGTTACACACACGGCTGTGCTCCTGTTCAGCGAACTTATCCCTGGTTATGGGTATGCACTTTGTTGTACGTCGCTCTGGATAAGAGCGTCTGCCAAATGCCACTAATGTAATGTAATGTAATGTTACACACACAGCTGTGCTCCGATGCTATTTATATGTGTTTAATGCTGTTGGAATATTACACTGTTTTAGGCATTCATAAGTGTGTTCCGCAATGCCATTTCTAACCAGGCTGAATGATAATCTACTCATCATAGCCAATACAGATTTACGGAAAGATTAATCAAATTACACACACACATACTTGCTCACTGGCACTCTCACACTGACAGAAGTACTTACACACACACACTCACACAGACACACACAAAGACACACATACACAGACATGCACTGACACACAACCTACCTGTTGGAGTGAAGGTAAAGGATGGAACTACAGGATCCAATCGGCAGAGCACATAGAACATGAGAGGAAGAAAGAAAAACATTTACATTAAAATACAGCTGAGATAGCAACCGCAAAACCATAAATCATTACATACTGACACACACACACACACACACAGTCCACAGACACCCCCCTCACCATACACAAACAGTATTATCTCCGGTGATAAGAGGCTGATAAAAGCAGGTTTATATTCGCGAGAAAGTGGCACCTCTTCATTTATCTGAAGTAAACGCTAAATACTAACATGCTAAGACCTGGAGCTCAGCCGTCTTTCAGATGACAAGCTAAACCGAGGTTCTGACACTGCGGTCATTAAAGATCCCATGACACGCTTCTCAAAGGGTAGGAGGCTCCCCGGTGTCCTGGCTAAATTCAATTCAATTCAATTCAATTCAATTCAATTCAATTCAATTCAATTCAATTCAATTCAATTCAATTCAATTCAATTCAATTCAATTCAATTCAATTCAATTCAATTCAATTGGCAAAACATTGTTTTCTACCTCACTGGTGAGCGTTCTGGCACAACATAGCAGCCATGCATCACCCAGGTGGGTGCTTTACACATTGGTGGTGTTTGAGGAGGATTTCTCCTCATCACTGTAAATGCTTTGAGTGTCTAGAAAAGTCCTACATAAAATATCATTCTCTATCAGAGCTGCAAAGGTTTCATGCAAAAGATCTGTGAACAGCACAGGAAAGATTGCAGGTCCCTGTCTGTAGAAGAGACAACTCTCCATGACATAATACAGGGCAGAGACTGAGTCCTCGAACCGCATCGCATCTCGTCAATTCACTCATGACAGAGTGTTTCCATCATGAAAGATGGAAAACAGCATGAAGGCATAAGCCGCACTAAGGCATAAAGACGGCACGGTAAACTAAGGCATAAAGTTGGCATGGTAAACTAAGGCATAAAGACGGCACGGTAAACTAAGGCATAAAGACGGCACGGTAAACTAAGGCATAAAGACGGCACGGTAAACTAAGGCATAAAGACGGCACGGTAAACTAAGGCACGGTAAACTAAGGCATAAAGTTGGCATGGTAAACTAAGGCATAAAGACGGCACGGTAAACTAAGGCATAAAGACGGCACGGTAAACTAAGGCATAAAGACGGCACGGTAAACTAAGGCATAAAGACGGCATGGTAAACTAAGGCACGGTAAACTAAGGCATAAAGACGGCACGGTAAACTAAGGCATAAAGACGGCACGGTAAACTAAGGCATAAAGACGGCACGGTAAACTAAGGCATAAAGACGGCACGGTAAACTAAGGCATAAAGACGGCATGGTAAACTAAGGCACGGTAAACTAAGGCATAAAGACGACACGGTAAACTAAGGCATAAAGACGGCACGGTAAACTAAGGCATAAAGACGGCACGGTAAACTAAGGCATAAAGACGGCACGGTAAACTAAGGCATAAAGACGGCACGGTAAACTAAGGCATAAAGACGGCACGGTGAACTAAGGCATAAAGACGGCACGGTAAACTAAGGCATAAAGATGGCATGGTAAACTAAGGCACGGTAAACTAAGGCATAAAGACAGCACAGTAAACTAAGGCATAAAGACGGCACGGTAAACTAAGGCATAAAGATGGCATGGTAAACTAAGGCACGGTAAACTAAGGCATAAAGACAGCACAGTAAACTAAGGCATAAAGACGGCACGGTAAACTAAAGCATAAAGACGGCACGGTAAACTAAGGCATAAAGACGGCACGGTGAACTACGGCATTAAGACGGCACGGTAAACTAAGGCATAAAGACGGCACGGTAAACTAAGGCATAAAGACGGCACGGTAAACTAAGGCATAAAGACGGCACGGTAAACTAAGGCATAAAGACGGCACGGTAAACTAAGGCATAAAGACGGCACGGTAAACTAAGGCATAAAGACGGCACGGTAAACTAAGGCATAAAGACGGCACGGTAAACTAAGGCATAAAGACGGCACGGTAAACTAAGGCATAAAGACGGCACGGTAAACTAAGGCATAAAGACGGCACGGTAAACTAAGGCATAAAGACGGCACGGTAAACTAAGGCATAAAGACGGCACGGTAAACTAAGGCATAAAGACGGCACGGTAAACTAAGGCATAAAGACGGCACGGTAAACTAAGGCATAAAGACGGCACGGTAAACTAAGGCATAAAGACGGCACGGTAAACTAAGGCATAAAGACGGCACGGTAAACTAAGGCATAAAGACGGCACGGTAAACTAAGGCATAAAGACAACACGGTAAACTAAGGCATAAAGACGGCACGGTAAACTAAGGCATAAAGATGGCACGGTAAACTAAGGCATAAAGACGGCACGGTAAACTAAGGCATAAAGATGGCATGGTAAACTAAGGCATAAAGACGGCACGGTAAACTAAGGCATAAAGACAACACGGTAAACTAAGGCATAAAGACGGCACGGTAAACTAAGGCATAAAGACGGCACGGTAAACTAAGGCATAAAGACGGCACGGTAAACTAAGGCATAAAGACGGCACGGTAAACTAAGGCATAAAGACGGCACGGTAAACTAAGGCATAAAGACGGCACGGTAAACTAAGGCATAAAGACGGCACGGTAAACTAAGGCATAAAGACGGCACGGTAAACTAAGGCATAAAGACGGCATGGTAAACTAAGGCATAAAGACGGCACGGTAAACTAAGGCATAAAGACGGCACGGTAAACTAAGGCATAAAGACGGCACGGTAAACTAAGGCATAAAGACGGCACGGTAAACTAAGGCATAAAGACGGCATGGTAAACTAAGGCACGGTAAACTAAGGCATAAAGATGGCATGGTAAACTAAGGCATAAAGACGGCACGGTAAACTAAGGCATAAAGACGGCACGGTAAACTAAGGCATAAAGACGGCACGGTAAACTAAGGCATAAAGACGGCACGGTAAACTAAGGCATAAAGACGGCACGGTAAACTAAGGCACGGTAAACTAAGGCATAAAGATGGCATGGTAAACTAAGGCATAAAGACGGCACGGTAAACTAAGGCATAAAGACGGCACGGTAAACTAAGGCATAAAGACGGCACGGTAAACTAAGGCATAAAGACGGCATGGTAAACTAAGGCATAAAGACGGCACGGTAAACTAAGGCATAAAGACGGCATGGTAAACTAAGGCATAAAGACGGCATGGTAAACTAAGGCATAAAGACGGCACGGTAAACTAAGGCATAAAGACGGCACGGTAAACTAAGGCATAAAGACGGCATGGTGAACTAGCGCATAAAGATGGCACGGTAAACTAAGGCACGGTAAACTAAGGCATAAAGACAGCACAGTAAACTAAGGCATAAAGACGGCACGGTAAACTAAGGCATAAAGACGGCACGGTAAACTAAGGCATAAAGACGGCACGGTAAACTAAGGCATAAAGACGGCATGGTAAACTAAGGCATAAAGACGGCACGGTAAACTAAGGCATAAAGACGGCATGGTAAACTAAGGCATAAAGACGGCATGGTAAACTAAGGCATAAAGACGGCACGGTAAACTAAGGCATAAAGACGGCACGGTAAACTAAGGCATAAAGACGGCACGGTAAACTAAGGCATAAAGACGGCACGGTAAACTAAGGCATAAAGACGGCACGGTAAACTAAGGCATAAAGACGGCATGGTGAACTAAGGCATAAAGACGGCACGGTAAACTAAGGCATAAAGACGGCACGGTAAACTAAGGCATAAAGACGGCATGGTGAACTACGGCATTAAGACGGCATGGTGAACTAAGGCATAAAGACGGCACGGTAAACTAAGGCATAAAGACGGCATGGTAAACTAAGGCATAAAGACGGCATGGTGAACTAAGGCATAAAGACGGCACGGTAAACTACGGCATTAAGAAGTGAATATCACAGTGCTGGCTGCCATGTCAGGGCGATATCCCTGATTTTCCCTCGGCTTTGACTCCGTAACGAGATTAGGATGAAAGCATCTTTCATCAGTTTCATCATCCGTCTCCGCCACCTGCACTGACGACAAAATGTCCGACGGGAAAAAAAAGTGACTTTGATAGAGAGATGAGTGAATGTAATTACCACACACACACAGACGACAGGATCAAAAGTGTCCCTTCTCTGTCACCCAATCTCCGTTGCCATGGATATTTACCCACACGAGGTAGGGTGGGTGTGGGAGGGTTAACACCAACCAAGCCGAGCCACCCGCTTTTGGTAAATGGCAAATGATTGGCCTTTATATAGTGCCTTTATGATGTGTCCTGAGGGCAGCATTAGATTAGTGGTTGGTTCTAGGCACCCAATCAAGATGGCTTCCCCTCTTCCTCTCTGTGGGAACTCCTAAAAACGTCTGCTGGCGGGAAAACACCCAGAGACACGTACGTCAAAGCGCACTACATTCAGAGGAAATCGATCGCCTCTTTAAGAACACTCATCGAGTGTACTCACGGTCTTCATTCAGGGGCACATCACACGCTAATGTAAGCAGGCAGTGTGCTTAGCAGACAGATCGTATTTTGAGGACGCAGTAGCCTGCTTGGGACACGGCCGCGGTTAATGGCTCC
The DNA here is from genome assembly GCF_963514075.1 of Conger conger. Taxonomy (NCBI): domain Eukaryota; kingdom Metazoa; phylum Chordata; class Actinopteri; order Anguilliformes; family Congridae; genus Conger; species Conger conger. The sequence goes on from NC_083766.1 coordinate 61,583,427, forward strand.
AGCGGGAGACGATGTTCCTCTTGGCACGCGTTTAGCGGCGAGATCAGCGGCCCGCGGCATTCGCCGTTCCAAACCGACGGGGCGAATTTCCGCCGGACCGCGACCGCGGGCTGAGTCAGCAGCACAGGCCTGCCTTTCCTGCCCCGTCTGAGAAAGTCCTGCCAGGTTTCTGCACCGGGCCGACAGCAGGCCGGCAGCAGATACAGAGGCCCACGGATCCAAGAACACTGCGGCCTGTCCTTAAATACCTCAACACAAATATAGAAACCAGGAAGACTCTATTAAAAACTCGTTTCGGGGACTGTTTGGCGTCTGATTGGGTTGAGGAATGAGTCCCACGGCCCCGGATCGAATCCGCACCGCGCCAGAGCCGACTGCGGCCAGGAGCTCCATAGCAGTGAGGCCCAGGGTACACTGTTATGAGAGTAAATAAATAAACGCACACATAAATAAATAATCATAAAGAGTTAAAGGGTTAGGGCTCTGTATTGTGGTTGGGTGAGCTGAACCCAGAACCCAGCGGTCAGACCCACAGACCCATCATCCCTCTGTGCAAAGAATTTAATACAAGACCACAGCCACATATAACAAGTACTGTGGCCTTTCAGCCTTTCAGACTGACAGAGAGAGAGAGAGAGAGAGAGAGAGAGAGAGAGAGAGAGAGAGCGTTGACAGTGAATGTCACTGTGAGAGACTCTGGGAGTGTTTCTGTGACAGGCGCAACCTTGCAGATTCTGGGTGTTGATTGTGAGTGTTGATTGTGAGAGACTCTGTGAGTGTTGATAGTGAGTGTTGATTGTGAGAGTTGATTGTGAGTGAGACTGTGACAGGCGAACCCTTGCGGATTGTGTGTTGATTGTGAGAGTTGATTGTGAGAGTTGATTGTGAGAGTTGATTGTGAGAGTGACTGTAACAGGCGCACCCTTGCGGATTGTGTGTTGATTGTGAGAGTTGATTGTGAGAGTTGATTGTGAGAGTTGATTGTGAGAGTGACTGTAACAGGCGCACCCTTGCGGATTGTGTGTTGATTGTGAGAGTTGATTGTGAGAGTTGATTGTGAGAGTTGATTGTGAGAGTTGATTGTGAGAGTGACTGTAACAGGCGCACCCTTGCGGATTGTGTGTTGATTGTGAGAGTTGATTGTGAGAGTTGATAGTGAGAGTTGATTGTGAGAGTTCATTGTGAGAGTGACTGTAACAGGCGCACCCTTGCGGATTGTGTGTTGATTGTGAGAGTTGATTGTGAGAGTTGATTGTGAGAGTTGATTGTGAGAGTTGATTGTGAGAGTTGATTGTGAGAGTTGATTGTGAGAGTGACTGTAACAGGCGCACCCTTGCGGATTGTGTGTTGATTGTGAGAGTTGATTGTGAGAGTTGATTGTGAGAGTTGATTGTGAGAGTTGATTGTGAGAGTTGATTGTGAGAGTTGATTGTGAGAGTGACTGTAACAGGCGCACCCTTGCGGATTGTGTGTTGATTGTGAGAGTTGATTGTGAGAGTTGATTGTGAGAGTTGATAGTGAGAGTTGATTGTGAGAGTTCATTGTGAGAGTTGATTGTGAGAGTTGATTGTGAGAGTGACTGTAACAGGCGCACCCTTGCGGATTCCCGCGTAGCTGCTGCTCAGACCACTCCTCTTCTTGCGATGGCGGTAGAGCCAGACGCTGAACACCATCAGCACCAGCCAGCAGGTGGCGCCCAGACCCGCGATGAAGGCCGGCTGCTTCACCACGTCCGAGATCTGCTGGGACAGGGTGTCCTCCACCCCCGCTCTGCCCCCCAGGACCCGGCCCGCCATGTCTGAGGAGGAGGAGGAGGAGGAGGAGGAGGAGGAGGAGGAAGAGGGTCAGGGAGGGAAGGAGGGAGAGACACTGTGTGTGTGAGTGTGTGTGTGTGTGTGTGTGAGTGTGTGTGTGTATGTGTGTGTGTGTGTGTAAGGCTGTGTGTGTGTGTGTGTGTGTGTGTGTAAGGCTGTGTGTATGTGGGTGCATATTTTCCTGCTTGCGTGTGCTTGATTTTGCATAATACAGTATGTGTGCGTAATGCATGCGTGTATGAGTAATTTCTCTCTCTCTCCCTCTCTCTCTCTCCCTTGCTCTCTCTGTCGCCCCCTCTCTCCCTCTCCATCTCTCCCTCTCTGTGAAACAGTAAGAAGAGTACATCTGCCTATTGAAAGTGACACGCGGTACATCATTATAAACAACAGGAGGAGTGTTGTGAAAACAGATTAAAAGCATTGTTCTGGTAGATATTGATTGTGACAGTGACCGTGTTTGGACGGAAAGAGAGCGATAAACACATTAATAACCCCGGCGTAGCTACAGCACGCGTGCCCAGCGCATCCGCCATGCCACCGCAATTATGTCTGATTACTCAGCTAATGACTGGCACCCAGAGACAGAGAGAGACGAGCTCGCAATGGAGGTCGTGTAGAGGGTGATAAACACCTACACACCTCGACAGACACAGCCATATAAACTACACACCTCTACAGACACAGCCATATAAACTACACACCTCTACAGATACAGCCATATAAACTACACACCTCTACAGACACAGCCATATAAACTACACACCTCTACAGATACAGCCATATAAACTACACACCTGTACAGATACAGCCATATAAACTACACACCTCGACAGATACAGCCATATAAACTACACACCTCTATGGATACAGCCATATAAACTACACACCTCTATGGATACAGCCATATAAACTACACACCTCTATGGATACAGCCATATAAACTACACACCTCTACAGATACAGCCATATAAACTACACACCTCTACAGATACAGCCATATAAACTACACACTGCTACGGATACAGCCATATAAACTACACACCTCTACAGATACAGACATATAAACTACACACCTCTACGGATACAGGGATATTGAGTTACTCAGTACCATATACACTACACACCTCCATACATCCACTGATAACACCTACACACCTCTACGGATACAGCAATATGGAGTACACACCGGCAATTGCAATTTTTTCCAGCTGCATGAAGGGTAGGAGTACTAACAGCCAATCAAACATCTGTGTCCAAATTCAAAATGGCAGATGACACAGCCGATGACATAGACCGTTGTTATGGTTACAGCTCTTACGGCCTCAGTAGCTCAGTGATGCAGGCCCCAGGTCTGCAGAGTGGGCGGGGCCTCACTCACCCAGCTGGAAGAAGGTGACGTTGCTCTTGATCCCCAGGCCGGCGGCGTTGCTCGCGGCGACCGTCACGCTGTAGCGTATCCCGGGAAACAGGCTGGGGATCAGAACCCAGAAGGTGGAGGCGTCCACCGTTCGGTTGACATGGTAACGGCTCTCGTTTCCAAGGCACCAGACCTGGGGGGCGGGGTGGAGAGGGTGAGGGGTGGGACCAGGTGCTGCAGAACCAGATCCAGGGGGGTACTTCACAAAGATAGCTGGATAACTGCACTGAGTAAAACCAACGAGGCAGGGATACTGTAATCTGTACTGTAATCCAGCTAACTCAGTAATCCTGCTCTGTGGGTTTTACTCAGTGCAGTGACCCAGCTAACTCAGTAATCCTGCTCTGTGGGTTTTACTCAGTGCAGTTATCCAGCTAACTCAGTAATCCTGCTCTGTGGGTTTTACTCAGTGCAGTTATCCAGAGAGTAATCCTGCTTTGTGAAATACCCCTCTGTCTTCAGTGATTAGCTGGTGTCAGATTCAGTCATCATCTGAAGAACGGACTGTGCCATGGATCTGATGAAATTACAGCACAAACACTTTTTACCCAAATTATTCCCCCGAACTCTGCCATGCAAGGTCTCACACACAGCCAACCAAGTAACATGGAAAAGGTTTTGCACAATGAAAGATTAAAGCATGCTGCACGAACATAAAAACTAAAACAAACATAATTCGCTGTTTATTCAATTTCAATAACTTCAAAGGACTGTCCCCAGCCTCTTCCCCCGTCTGGAGGAATTAAACTCAGAACCGTACCGCTTCCCACCACCAGGTGGCAATATAGCACCAGAGTTTAGTTCAGCATCTGCAAGGTTCACAGTACCTGCCCGTCCTGTTAAAGCCCGGCTGCAGTGACATCACTGACCCGTTCAGGACTGCGGGCCGGATAATGAGCCACGGTCTCTTACCGGGATCAATAGATACGTTTATCATTTTATCACTTTAGTTCATTTTAAAGTATTTTCTTTTGCCATTGTCTTGTTTTTTATGGCGTTGTTTATACTGCTGCAAAGCACTTTGTGCTGTATGCTTGAAGAGAGCGGTAAAAATAAAGTTTAGATGAGTCCCTGCCTCTTAATGACGTTATGAGGTCTGATTTAATCTTATTTCTATTTTATCTCACCTTCTTTATGTGCAGGGTTTTGAGGAGTGGAGTGTAGAGATCAGGGCGTTATTCCAGTGTTAACTGATTGAATTTATGAAGCCCATTAAACAGGATATTGTGAGATTTGTGAAAGTTGAAAGTCAGTTTAAACAGAACTCTCAACCCAATATATTGATAAATGAGCATTTATTTGAGTACAATAAAGACACATTCACAGGTTGTTAATATGTGAAGTATAGCTTTTACAGGATATATGCGGCACTTACCCAGTGGGGTAAGCAAGTTACTATGACTCTTACAAATTCATAATTCATCTTTAGCCAGTCATGTGACAATACATCTTGTAATTTCACAATAAAAATGCAGTAACAGAATAGAAAACCTTTTCTTTCACATCTGTGGTCTCACGAAAGCAAACTTTGGTGCAGAGCAGGGCGGCCATTTTAAAGCATCTCTCCAAGACATTTTCCTCCAAGCTGGTCCCTGATGATGTCACAATCACTCCTACATATCAACCTGGTTTCTATGGCAGCCCTCAGCCACATTACCCACACTTGGCTTATAGCTCATGCATCAACTCAAGAAAGCATTTTTTTAGTTTTTGGTAAACTTTAAGAAGGACTCCGCCTTCGGTGCAACAGGCCTCGCTGTCCGCAGTCTTGTCCTTCTCGTTCCCTCCATCTTGCGGTTGTTTTTGTCGTCCTCCATGCTGGTTTTCCCTCTCTAACAGCCCCTGTGTACAGTTACCTCTGCACAGCTCCGAGCCAGCGTCAGCCTGACAGGAGTCCAACACTCAGCCCTGTGACCTCCACTAACATCACACAACTTCCCATCCACACATCCACAGGGTCAGCACAGCAGTGTGAGGCAGCGTGTAGGCAGCGTGTAGGCAGCGTGTAGGCAGTGTGAGGCAGTGTGTAGGCAGCGTGTAGGCAGCGTGTAGGCAGTGTGAGGCAGCGTGTAGGCAGTGTGTAGGCAGTGTGAGGCAGTGTGAGGCAGTGTGTAGGCAGCGTGTAGGCAGCGTGTAGGCAGCGTGTAGGCAGCGTGTAGGCAGTGTGAGGCAGTGTGTAGGCAGTGTGAGGCAGTGTGAGGGGTTACCTTGTACTCCTGCACTACGCCGTTGTGTCCGTCCAGCTGAGGAGGTTGCCAGGCAACCACGATCGCCGTCCCGTTGCCGCTGCTCTTCGTCACGGTAACGTTACGCGGAGCCGCGCTGGGAGCTGAGAGAGAGAGAGAGAGGGAGAGAGAGGGAGAGAGAGGGAGAGAGAGAGAGAGGGAGAGAGAGAGAGAGAGAGAGAGAGAGGGAGAGAGGGAGAGGGAGAGGGAGAGGGAGAGAGAGGGAGAGGGAGAGAGAGAGAGAGAGAGAGAGGGAGGGAGGGAGAGAGAGAGAGAGAGGTATCTCACACGCAGCGACTAGCGGGGTTAAGAATGTAACGATTTCCTCATTCTATTAACTTCAGTCTCAGCCAATCCGCCACAGCCACATACACCTGGCCCCTCCCCTCAGGCCCTTCCCCTCAGGCCCCGCCCCCGGGCCCCGCCCGTGGCCCCTCCCCTCATGCCCCTCCCTCAGGCCCCTCCCCCCAGGCCCCTCCCCTCAGGCCCCTCCCCTCAGGCCCCTCCCCCTCACCTTCCTCCAGGGTCCGGGCGGTGCGGAGCTCGCTGTCGGACCCCTGGAACTCGTTGAAGAAGGGGCGCACCTTGACCTCGTAGAGCACGCCCTTCTTCAGCTGCTGCAGGACGGCGCGGTTCTCCCCCGGGGAGGGCACCTCCAGGCCGGCCCACTGGCCCCCGGGCCCGGGTCCCTCCGCGGCCGCCCGGTACAGCACCCTGTAGCCCTGGATGTACTGCGACTGCCTCTCCACCTGCGGGAGGAACGCGCTTCCTCAGCGGGGGGACGACCCGCCGACCACCGTCAACACAGACTGACAACGCGCCTCTTCAGCCTCAGGCCGCTCACCCCAATATCCCTCTTCTTGGAAAACAACTATTGTTTATGTTCCTGACTGCACTACATAAGAACACTCAGGGCTGGGGACCCCAGCAGACCCTGTGGCTCTCCAGGACCAGGGCTGGGGACCCCAGCAGACCCTGTGGCTCTCCAGGACCAGGGCTGGGGACCCTAGCAGACCCTGTGGCTCTCCAGGACCAGGGCTGGGGACCCCAGCAGACCCTGTGGCTCTCCAGGACCAGGGCCGGGGACCCCAGCAGACCCTGTGGCTCTCCAGGACCAGGGCTGGGGACCCCAGCAGACCCTGTGGCTCTCCAGGACCAGGGCTGGGGACCCCAGCAGACCCTGTGGCAGGGCAGGAGGTCCAGGTACTCACCGTCCACTGCACCTGCACAGAGGAGGAGGAGAGGATTGTGGGCTTGTGGAGGTGGATGAGCACGTCCCCCAGCTCTCTCTGGATCTGCCGGTGGTCAACGCCATGACTGGTGGGAGGAGTGTCTGCAATAACACCACAGAGGAAGAGAAAAACCACAGAACAAGGTAAACACCATAGAATAAGACAAGCACCACAGAGTGAGACAGACACCACTGAGTATGAGAAAAACCACAGAACAAGGTAAACACCATAGAATAAGAGAAGCACCACAGCGTAAGGGAAACACCACAGAGTGAGACAAACACCATAGAATAAGACAAACAGCACAGAATAAGACAGAAAACCACTGTGTGTGTATGTGCGTGGGTGTTGTGTTTTGTGTATGTGCAA
>NC_083766.1:61600467-61607967 GCF_963514075.1 Conger conger
TCCTGTTGGAGAAACACCCTGTCACAGCCACGCTCCAGCTCCGTTGCTGTTCCGTTTCCGGTCTTTGGTTTTTGCCGCGCATTAGTATCACCTGTGCCTGTTTTGTTTTTTTCCCGCTTCCTGATTCCCGATTGCATTGTTTAATGGCTGTAATTCCCTGATTGGCTTCATTGTCCTTCTCTTTTGTTCTTTGCTTGTCTCTTGATTATTAGCTCACTCATAGCTTTTGTTAGTTCTCCTGTGTCTAGTTTCTGTTAATACTTTCACCTGCGTCGTGTTAGTTTGATTACTTTACTCCTTGATTGTCTTGTATATAAAACCCACATGTTCTCTTGTCCTTAACACTGTCCTTGTGTTCACCTTGTGTTGCCGCTCATTGCCTCCCGTGTGCCTTGCCCTGTTTTTGTGCCTTGCGTTTTGTCTCTAGTTTCTGTAATTAAAGTCGGTTTGTTCCAACTCCAGTCTCCTGGGGCACGTTCAATAAAAAAAACAAAAAACATTTGCTAAGTTTTGCTACGGTTTCTGTGTTGAACACCTCTCAACGGTGTGCAATGTTCTGCAGCAGTATGCTAGTTTAAAAGTTGTTGTACTCTTCAAGGGTTCCGATTGTATCTGTATGGTCATGCTAGGACTCTCTGTTTGATCTGCACTTCGTTGTACGTCACTCTGGATAAGAGCATCTGCTAAATGCTTTGTAATGTAATGTAAAGGGAGGACCTAGAGAACCGTAATTTGATGAACTGGGACATCCGGTATCAAAATAAGTCCCAGTGATTTCAAAAGAATAGAACTGTGTGGGTGTTTCCTCGCAGAGGTGTGCAGCAGACTCTGAGGTGTGTTTGCTCTCGTCTGTTGGGTGTGTTGGGGGTGTAGCCTGAATGAGTAATGATGTAGGCCTGTGCTTTAAAGCCTGGAGAACGCCTTCTCACATGCCATAGGAGCAGACCGTACCACGTTAGTCAGTCCACAGTTTTTTAACATGATGTTCAGTGTGCCACCGTTTCCGTTGAAATAAACGCGTTGCTACGTTTCGTCAGGGCTGAACGTGGCACGGTTCTTGTGACGCAGCGGTTTTGACAGGAACAGGAAGTGAGGTATTTAGCCACGGCGGTTGTGACAGGAACAGGAAGTGAGGTATTTACCCATGGCGGTTTTGACAGGAACAGGAAGTGAGGTATTTACCCACGACGGTGAGCTCCGCAGCCTCGCTCTCCCGCCGGCCCACCATGTTGGTCCCGACGCACACGTACTTCCCCGCATCGCTCTTCTGGATGTACGTGATCATCAGCTTCTCACCCCGGATCTGGGAAAGAGGGAGGGAGAACGTGGGACAGGCAGGATCAATAACAAGAATGACAACAATGATAATCATGATCATACGGGGCAGCCTGTAGCCCTGTGGCTAAGGGACATGACTGGGGCAGCCTGAAGCCTAGTGGCTAAGGTACATGACTGGGGCAGCCTGTAGCCTAGTGGCTAAGGTACATGACTGGGGCAGCCTGAAGCCTAGTGGCTAAGGTACATGACTGGGGCAGCCTGTAGCCTAGTGGCTAGGGTACATGACTGGGGCAGCCTGTAGCCTAGTGGCTAAGGTACATGACTGGGACAGCCTGTAGCCTAGTGGCTAAGGTACATGACTGGGGCAGCCTGTAGCCTAGTGGCTAGGGTACATGACTGGGGCAGCCTGTAGCCTAGTGGCTAAGGTACATGACTGGGGCGGCCTGTAGCCCAGAGGCTAAGGCACATTTAGACATTTAAAATATTGAATTATTCTAGGTATCTTTCACAGAAACTGTTCTATTTCACCTTCATGTCAATTCTTATTTTGTTTATTCAAAGTGACTTAAAGTTGCTTAAACTCAGCAGGAGACAATCCCCCCTGGAGCCTTGAACCACCAACCATCTGGGTCCCAGTCATGTGCGTTAACCAGGAGACTATAGGCTGCCCGAATCCATACATCATACACTCAGGGAGCACTTTGTTAGGTATTTATTAGACTTATTTTTTAGACTTATTGGTCTTCTGCTGCTGTAGCCTATCCACTCCAGAGTTATCATGCGTTGTGTGTCCAGAGATGCTCTTCCGCATACCACTGTTGTAATGTGAGGTTATTTGTGTTCAGAGATGCTCTTCCGCATACCACTGTTGTAATGTGAGGTTATTTGTGTTCAGAGATGCTCTTCCGCACACCACTGTTGTAATGTGTGGTTATTTGTGTTCAGAGATGCTCTTCCGCACACCACTGTTGTAATGTGAGGTTATTTGTGTTCAGAGATGCTCTTCCGCACACCACTGTTGTAATGTGTGGTTATTTGTGTTCAGAGATGCTCTTCCGCACACCACTGTTGTAATGTGAGGTTATTTGTGTTCAGAGATGCTCTTCCGCACACCACTGTTGTAATGTGTGGTTATTTGTGTCCAGAGATGCTCTTCCGCACACCACTGTTGTAATGTGTGGTTATTTGTGTTACTGCCAGCTTTCACCAGTCTGGCCCTTCTCCTCTGACCTCTCTCATTAACAAGGCGTTTCTGTCCACAGAACTACTGCTCACTGGATGTTTTCTGTTTTTCGCACCATTTTCTGCGAACTCTAGAGACTGTTGTGCGTGAAAATCCCAGGAGATCAGCCCTTCATGAGATATTCAAACCACCCTGTCTGCCACCAACAATCATTCCACGGTGAAGAAATTCTTCTTAATTATAACTCTGTTTGCTGCTGGTACTTCAAATCGCGTTCAGGAAAGAAAGAGTCGTTACTCGAAATTCGAGGGTGCAAGACAAGTTCAGCTCTTTATTCGTGGTTCCAGGTAATCTGTACGTTCTCCTGAGCTTTCTCCAATCTTACACAATCCTTACTGGGAATGACAGTTTTTATGCAGTATCTGAACAAATGGAAACTAGCTGAAAAGAAGTGCTTCATCCTCTGTGACAAAACACTCCTTTAGATATGATCATTTCTATTGACAGGCTTCCTGGTTAGGCTAAAGACAAATGGTTATTGGCACCTAGACCTCAAATCAAGGCATTTCAAAGGAAATTTAAATAGAGTGGGGAAACAGGGTGACTGTGGGGACACGTATTTGAAGGTGTGGGAATAGGAGCAGAGCTTGCATGTAAAACATTTTAAATCAGTTATATCTTGAAGCTTGATAAAACACCTGAATCTAATCTAACGGTCAAAGTCAATTAGATCCCATTTCTTCCCCATTCCAACATTTGGTCTGAAAAACATCCTAACCTCTTGACTGCGTCTGCATGCTTGTATGCATTTCGTTGCAGCCACATGATTGGTTGATTAAATATTTGCATTAACAAGCTGCTGTACAGCTGGCGTACCACATAAAGCGCTCAGTGGGTGAGTAAACCAGCCCATAAAAAGAATCTGTTTCATTGAAGCACTGAAGCCGGTCAAAGCCCCGCCCCCTCCCTCCCCTAGCCCCGCCCCCCCGCCAGGCTGACCACAGACACATCTGCTGAAGTAGCGCAGCCACATCTGGACGTGCGCGGTCCGTGGAGCTAAAAGACTCCCCCAACCCTTTGAAGGGGATTCTTCAGATGCTCTCTAACATTCCGGAACGCCGTCACGTTCCGTTACCCCCCCACCAAACACACACAGTCACACACACAGCTCCCACCTCCCCCTACACAAGGGGAAGCAGGCTGCCAGAAACATGCAGCTTTTTAATTAATTATGTCACTCAGAAACGAGTTCAAACTGCCAGCTTTCTGTGGGGAACACTCCTACAGTCTCAAACAGTGACAAACAGGCCGGGGTGAAATACACATCTGCAATTTATTTCAACTCTTTAGAGGGTGCTAAAAAGCTTGCTGGGTTGCTGCAGACTCCTGAGAATGTTTTTGGCTTGAAAGACGTTTTGCTTCCAAGCCAAAATGTACACTTATATGAAAACACAGTAAAAACAGAAATGAAAACTGGCAGTAATCTGGAGGAATTATAAGTGGTATCTGAAGGATTGAAGCATTTCAGATAATTATTAGACACAGGTGAGTATATTACACCACAATGGGCACAATTCATAATTTTGTTAAACACGAGCAGGCAACCACACACACACACACACACTCACACTCACATTCACACACACTTACACACACACTCACACACACACACACACACACACACACTAGGGTGATCGAATGGACCCCAATTCTTAAAACAAAGTCATAACGTCACAAAACTGTGTGAAGAGACCGGGAGCCTCAGGAGTGAGCACTGGGGCGGTGGGGTGGTGGGGGGGAGGGGGGGAGACGGAGAGGACCGGGGGATCAGAGTGAGCAGTGGGGGGGGAGGGGACCGGGGGATCAGGAGTCAGCAGTGGGGGGGAGATGGAGAGGACCGGGGGATCAGGAGGTAAGAGCGGTCGCCTGGTTCCACCCACACACTGTCAGAACAGCAGAATCCCTCCCCCTATTTCGACGCAGACTCAAAACCCACCTTTTCAAACTCTACCTTAGTCCTCCCTCCTGATTTCCCCTGCCCCTCCTTTCTGATATCCCTATCCTTGTCTAACCCCCCCCCCCCCAAAAAAAAAAAAAAAAAATGCACTTCTGATGACAACTATGTTTAGAACAGCATTTCCTGTGTATTTTGCTAGTTTCTGGATGTGATGCTCTGACTTATGGTAGAACCTATGCACTTGTAAATCGCTTTGGATTAAAAGCGTCTGCCAAACGACTAAAATGTAAATGTAAAAATGTCAACCCCCACCCTGGGTGTGATGTGATGGTTCAGTGTAATGGAGCGTTGGGAAGCATACGGAGGCTCCCCATTGGCCGGCCCGTTACCGTGACGCGCTCGTCGCCGTCGTCCACACGCTGCCCGTCGCGGGTCCAGGAGATGCGGGGCTCGGGGTGACCCCGCGGGGGCTGGCACTCAAACACCACCGGCTCCCCCGCCACCGCCACCACGTCTGAGGGGTTCTGCCGAAAATCATCCCGCAGCACTGAGAGAGAGGGAGGGAGAGAGACATTACCACTGTGTGAGAGAGAGGGAGAGAGAGAGACATTACCCCTGTGTGTGAAAGAGAGAGAGAGAGAGAGACATTACCACTGTGTGAGAGAGAGAGAGAGACATTACCACTGTGTGTGTGAGAGAGAGAGAGAGAGAGACATTACCACTGTGTGAGAGAGAGAGACATTACCACTGTGTGTGAGAGAGACATTACCACTGTGTGAGAGAGAGAGAGAGAGAGAGAGGGAGAGAGAGAGAGGGAGAGGGGGGGGCAGAGAGAGGGAGGGAGAGGGAGAGAGGGAGGGGAGAGAGAGAGAGGGGGGCAGAGAGAGGGAGGGAGAGGGAGAGAGAGAGAGAAAGGGACAGAGAGAGGGGGAGAGAAAGAGAGGGAGAGAGGGCCGTTAGCGGATAACACGTCTCCTCTACTATTAGGAAGTGAGATGAATTCCGTAGAACTGGAGCATTGGTCAGGCCTGTTTGTTCTCACAGATGGCTCAGCACTAAACAGTTTATTTGCATTCCAAACAGGGCAGAATGCTCTCTGTCAGAGTCCACCGAATGCTTAATCCTTTTCCATGTGCCGAAATTCAACTGCCAAAACTTAAACCCAGCTTAAACCAGCCAAAGCTAGTCAGCTAGCTGGTTAAAGATGTTTTCAATACCGTCACCAGCTGACCAGCCTACGGTATGTGGATGCTAGGGCACCAGTTGATCACACATAGCACACAGCACACATACTGCCACTCAACTGCCCAGCATGAGAAACACATCTGACACTCTGACACTGGGTCCTGGCCTCCTCACGGCTCAGTGTGTGTGCTCTTTTGGACAGGAGATGCCCGTCCCTACCTGACACCTGAGGGCTTCAGAGAGGTCCCCTGGACAGACTCCGCGTGTGTGAACAAAGTCCAGCGGGAGGGAGAGATGCAAACGACCGGTCAAATCAGCAACAACAAGAAACCGGATATGAGCAGGGCTTTCAACTGCCATGAAGACAGAACTGCGTGTCTGCCATGAGTGTGTGTGTGTGTGTGTGTGTGTGTGTGTGTGTGTGTGTGTGTGTGTGTGTGTGTGTGTTTGTGTGTGTGTGTGAGTGTATGTGTGTGTGTGTGTGTGTGTGTGTGTGTTTGTTTAAGCACCATTGTGAGCATACGTTAAGTCAGGACAGACAGATCATTTGCTTAGTCATACGGACGTAAAACATGCTTTTGGAACAGTCAGTGCGAGATGAATTTGCATTTCGGACAGTTGGACTGAAACCCCACACGCACACCTCCACTCCCCAGAGTTCACACAGACGCCCTGTGATGGACATACAGCTCCGCACTACTGCGTGCCAATCCCAGGTTGCCGGCGGTGACGTCTCCATGGTAACGGTGACGGGGGGGGGGGCCTGTAATTTTCCGGGTGTCCGTAATCGCAGAACTCCAGGATAATTCCCGGCCTGGGGCTCTGCCTCCTCTCACGGCGCTCCCGCTCACATCCCTCCCTCACATCCACACTCCCGCTCTGATCCCTCCCTCACATCCACACTCTGATCCCTCCCTCACATCCACACTCCCGCTCTGATCCCTCCCTCACATCCACGCTGTGGCCCTTGCGGTCTTCACGGGGAAACGGGAACGGGATCAACACGCCATCCCCGCCGAGCGGTGTGTCCTGCCCGTTTCCCTGGAGACGGGGATGCTCAGCCCGGGTCACCTGACCTCTCATCAGCCCATGTGACCTTAAGTAAACGCGCGGGTGAAAGTTCAGGCAGGGATTGACCCTCTCTCCGGTTCAGGGGCTCCCACACCTCTCCCAGGGGAACCCGCCCGGCCAGGTGTGTGTGTGGGTGTGTACATACTCACACACACACACACACACTCACACACACACTCGGCTATCAAACTCATACACTGGTCTAATACTGCAAGTCCAGGACCTTCTACTGAATTGCATTGTGGTACTCGTAGTCCACCAAGAGTGCATTGCATTGCGGTACTCGTAGTCCACCAAGAGACAGGTGCAGCTCACCTACCGAAAGGCATATTTATTATTAACCTCCCCACAAAGAGAGAAATCAGAGAGGAGACTCTTTAACTGCAGTGTGTGAACTACACACTCGGCAGCTGGGGACTACAGGTCCCTGAAGCCCTAGAGGCATTGGTGAGAGGTCACAGGTCATTGGAGTCAGAACACTGAGCACCTGACACCCCTCCAGGAAGTGATGTCACAGAGCAGAGGCTTGAGCAGTTCCAAAATAACAGCCCAAAACACAATGGCCCCATGATCTGTATGCAACTGTGGATCGGATTAGTCTGTGTTAGTATGTGGTGTGTGTAAGCTTTGAGTCTCCTGGGCTCAGCCACAATGCACTCTGAACACAAACAAAATGGCTGACACAGCCAAATCCAACATTAGCCTTTTAAAATCAGGTTTATGATTGTTCATACTTAAAAAAAGGTAAATCAGCATAACATGACATCCTGGTTTCCTGGTTTCTGGAGAGCCACAGGGTCTGCTGGGGTCCCCAGCCCTGGTCCTG
>NC_083766.1:61612967-61615957 GCF_963514075.1 Conger conger
CTGAGATACCCACACACACACACACACAGACACACACACACAGATACACAGATACACACAGATACACAGACACACTCACACACTCACAGAGACAGACACACGCACAGACACACACACACACAGATACACATACACAAACACACACACATACACACACATACACACAGACACACACACACACCATCAGGATACATTCCATAGGGCATAAACGGGTGATGAGTAAATCTAGTGTCTGCCACGATGCTCCCCTCAGAGAGTGGCTCTTTCACTCTGGATTAGGAGCCGCTGCTCCCAGCCTGTGAGTATGGAGGGGGGCCACAGGTCCAGGCAGGGGGCTCCCAGGCTGTGGGCCCCGGGAGCCGCACCTTGTGGCCCCTGGCAGACACACCAGATTTTCTACAATTTTTCCACTGAGATATTCTTGGCAGGCGGAAGCCCCTCTATGATCCTGGGGGTGCGCCCCACGAACACCCCCCCCCCCCCCCCTCTCTCTCGCTCTCTCCCCCCCCTCTCTCTCTCTCTCCCCTTCTCTCTCCCTCTCTCTCCCCCCCTCTCTCTCTCACTCTCTCCCTTCTCTCTCCCTCTCTCTCTCTCCCCCCTTCTCGCTCTCTCTCTCTCTCCCCCTCTCTCTCTCTCTCTCTCCCCCCCCTCTCTCTCTCTCTCTCTCTCCCCCCCTTCTCGCTCTCTCTCTCTCTCCCCCTCTCTCTCTCTCTCTCTCTCCCCCCCCCTCTCACTCTCTCTCTCCCCTTCTCTCTCTCACCGACAGAGAACGCCACTCTACCCATAAAACATTCTTTTTCTTTCCTCACAGAAACAGGAGGAAATGGAGCAGCAGTAAGCCGGTCGGCCCTGGGGATTACCCACGTCCCCCAGCGGCTGTGTTACAGACCTGTGTGCTGCGGCCGTGATGCCTTTATCAGCCTCTCTCTCTCTCTCTCTCTCTCTCTCTCTCTCCCTCTATCTCTCTCTCCCTCCCTCTCTCTCTCCCTCTCTCTCTCTCTCTCTCTCCCTCTCCCTCTCACTATGTCTCTCTCTCTCTCTCCCTCTCTATCACTCACTCACACTGTCTCTCTCTCTCCCTCTCTATCACTCACTCACACTGTCTCTCTCTCTCTCTCTCTCTCCCTCTCTCTCCCTCCCTCTCCCTCTCACTATGTCTCTCTCTCTCTCTCCCTCTCTATCACTCACTCACACTGTCCCTCTCTCTCTCCTCTCTATCACTCACTCACACTGTCTCTCTCTCTCTCTCTCTCTCTCTCTCCCTCTATCTCTCTCTCTCTCCCTCTCTCTCTCTTCCTCTCTCTCTCTCTCTTCTCCCTCTCTCTCTCACTATGTCTCTCTCTCTCTCTCCTCTCTATCACTCACTCACACACTCTCTCTCTCTCTCCCTCTCTATCACTCACTCACACTGTCTCTCTCTCTCCCTCTCTCTCTCTATATATATATATCTCCCTCCCTCTCCCTCTCACTATGTCTCTCTCTCTCTCTCTCTCTATATCTCCCTCCCTCTCCCTCTCACTATGTCTCTCTCTCTCCCTCTCTGTCACTCACTCACACTGTCTCTCTCTCTCCCTCCCTCTCTCTCTCTCTTTCCCTCTCTATCACTCACTCACACTATCTCTCTCTCTCTCTCTCTCTCTCTCTATCACTCTCACACTATGTCTCTCTCTCTCTCTCTCTCTCTCTATCTATCTCCCTCCCCTCCCTCTCACTATGTCTCTCTCTCTCCCTCCCTCTCTCTCTCTCTTTCCCTCTCTATCACTCACTCACACTATGTCTCTCTCTCTCTTTCCCTCTCTATCACCTCACTCACACTATGTCTCTCTCTCTCTTTCCCTCTCTCTCTCTTTCCCTCTCTATCACTCACTCACACTATGACTCTCTCTCTCTTTCCCTCTCTCTCTCTTTCCCTCTCTATCACTCACTCACACTATGTCTCTCTCTCTCTTTCCCTCTCTATCACTCACTCACACTATGTCTCTCTCTCTCAATTCAATTGAGAAAGCTTTATTGGTATGACATGTTTACATGTACGGTATGCGTTGCCAAAGCTTCATGAAAAACAAATGTCCAACCACAATGCATGGCACAACGTGTCATGAAATATAAACATATAACAATTACATGTAAATACATGAACTAATAATTATTATATCAATAAAAATAAATCTCTCTCTCCCTCACTCTCCCTCTCTCTCTGTCTCTCTCTCACTCTCCCCCTCTCTCTTTCTCTCTCTCAGTTTTACTTTCTGTTTTCTATTTCGGTCACGGACATTATTTTTCCGAGCCAGGCTCGGAACGTTCTGCCGCTCTTCGGTTTCCTCTCCTGAGCCGAGCCAAATCCCGCGACACCCGATACTGAAGAAACAGAACCGACCCCGGCCCGCCCCCGTCCCGAAACACACTCCCGCTCACCTCCCCGCTGGGGGGAGTACCTGCACGTTCCAGCCACCACATACCTGCTCATTTCCCCCGACTCTCCCTCTCTCCCCCCTTCCCCTCTCTCTCTGCCTCTCTCTCCCTCTCTCTCTCCCCTCTCTGCCTCTCTCTCCTATCCCTCTCCCTCTCTCCCTCTCTCCTATCCCTCTCTCTCTCATTTCCAACTCACAATGTCCAGAAATGATCCAGAGACAAAGAAATATGTCCGATTTCCCACAATTCAACGGTAATTATACTTGCTACCACCCAGTGCAGAGGGGCTAACCATGGCTAATGGCCCTAAAACCTAAAACAGCATTACTGCATACAGTCAGCAACTCTCACTCTCAATCAGGACCAGTGTTCAGAAAGCACTTCATGGTATCAAGTTTCCCCTGGCCCATATCCTTCTCCAGTTAAATATTAATAATGTGAGATGCAAAACACACTCATGCAAAATTTATATTTGTCAATTTAAGGATGATATTAACATAATTTGTGACACTGTGTCATATTTTAAGTAGGCTACTTTTAATCAAGTTACAACCGAGTCATTTAGTTAATAAACAGTG
>NC_083766.1:61621157-61631157 GCF_963514075.1 Conger conger
CCAACACACCCTGCACACTAAACCCACACACCCTGCTGCTAAACCCACACACCCTGCACACTAAACCCACACACCCTGCACACTAAACCCACACACCCTGCACACTAAACCCACACACCCTGCACACTAAACCCACACACCCTGCACACTAAACCAACACACCCTGCACACTAAACCCACACACCCTGCTGCTAAACCCACACGCCCTGCTGCTGGCTCAGAAGGAGGGGGATGAAGAGGAGGAGGGGGATGAAGAGGAGGAGGGATGGAAAAAGCAAGAGAGCGCTGTTGAAACATGAGAAGTGGAAACTCCATTACCACGGGCCTAATGGGAGAACGTCTCTGAGACCAGATCAAAGCCGGGCTGCGAGACTCAATACACTCACCCCCTCTACTACTGCAGCCTCAATACACTCACCCCCCTCTCCTACTGCAGCCTCAATACACTCACCCCCCTCTCCTACTGCAGCCTCAATACACTCACCCCCCTCTCCTACTGCAGCCTCAATACACTCACCCCCCTCTCCTACTGCAGCCTCAATACACTCACCCCCCTCTCCTACCGCAGCCTCAATACACTCACCCCCCTCTCCTATTGCAGCCTCAATACACTCACCCCCCTCTCCTACTGCAGCCTCAATACACTCACCCCCCTCTCCTATTGCAGCCTCAATACACTCACCCCCCTCTCCTATTGCAGCCTCAATACTCACCCCCCTCTCCTACTGCAGCCTCAATGGGTCGTCATGATGTGACACGAGAGGCCTGTGTATCACTGCAGTGCATGATGGGACTCTATATTAGAGAAGCCACTCTGGAGTCAGGCGCCACAGATGTGCCTGAGTCAGACCCGGACTGAGTTTGCATTTCAAACTAAACTCTTTAAATCCCAGGAGTTTGTGTGTGTGTGTGTGTGTGAGAGAGAGAGTGTGTGTGTGTGTGTGTGTGTGTGTGTGTGAGAGAGAGAGTGTGTGTGTGTGTGTGTGTGTGTGTGTGTGAGAGTGTGTGTGTGTGTGTGTGTATCATGATGCAGTTATAATCAAATGTTAACTGCTGAATCAGTGAAATATGCATGAAATTGAAGAGTAGCAGGGTTCAGAAGACACACACACACGCACGCGCACACGCACACGCTCACGCTCACACTCACACACACACACACACACACACTCACACACACACACACACACACACACACACTCACACACACACACACACGCACGCACTCACTCACACACACACACACACACACACACACTCACAGTGAAGGGGGAAACGCCGGGCGGTGGGCGGTGGTGACGGGCGGAACAGGGCGTTGTAATTGGCGGGTGTCAGACACACAGACGTCCCGCAGAGAGCCTATCAGGCACGCTGTGGAGTCACGCTCCAA
Source organism: Conger conger (assembly GCF_963514075.1). Classification (NCBI taxonomy): domain Eukaryota; kingdom Metazoa; phylum Chordata; class Actinopteri; order Anguilliformes; family Congridae; genus Conger; species Conger conger. The sequence goes on from NC_083766.1 coordinate 61,622,548, forward strand.
ACTGACAGAGCCGGCCCACCAGGGACACCTCTGCTCTCCTTCAAACTCAATAAAAAGCACAGCTGTTTATCCTGCCGTACAGCGGACGTGTAAATCTGAAGCTAACTCGCTAAGATACAGGCGGGGTGGCGCAGGGGAGCTAGGCTCATCCGTGGGGGATGCCTTTACAGAGAACTTTCTAGAAGGGCTGAGGAGTGTCAACATCAATCTTTACGCTCAGTGGATAAGAGTCTCAGCTTCTCACTTTTGTAGTTTTTTTTCCCCTCCAAAAAACACATCTACACACGTCTCTTCTCATGCTCTTAAACATCAAATAAAGGGAGGAGGCTACGCCATTTCAAATTTTTTTCATTTTAGTCATATAGCAGACGTGACTTACAAGTGCATAAGTTCCTTAACAAGGGAAATGCATGAAATCCGTAAATAGCAAAACACACTCACGGAGGGCAGTTATAACCAAAAATAATATCATAGTAAGGGGAGGTTTTTTTTGGCACGTTATGAACACACAAACTCTTCGGCAGTGCATCTTGGGAGTTTGAGTTTTCTGAATGTCTTAAACATCTCTTCTTCTTCTGCCATGCATTACTAGATTACTCTACATTATATTTACATTAACGTTATCTATTATTAAGATGAGACTGGCTCTAGCTCCTCTCACAGTGGGTAAATAAAGAGGCTTTGGGGTAGACAGAAGCACGCAGGCGGCGCTGGCGTTCCCAGTGCTGGCGTTCCCAGTGCTGGCGTTCCCGGCGCTGGCGTTCCCAGTGCTGGCGTTCCCAGTGCTGGCGTTCCCAGCGCTGGCGGGCCCACACGCGTCATCGCCCCCAGGCCAGCCCCACAGATCCCGTTTCAGCCGTATCCAGTGACACACGTTCCACCTCCACCCCGGCCCGAAACAGGATCCGCCCGCCCCCCCGTCCTCCGCAGAAATCTGGGAATTTTTAATGAGCCGAGCGGAGCTGGAGGACAGGAAAATAACAACATTCCCAACCGGGAACGCCGCGCCGGGAGACCTGGAAAACCAACACGCACAATCAATAAAAGAGGAATCTCACGGCCTTCTCCGCCTCACCTACACACAGCGGCGCTTCACTCAGCTGTGCTCCACACCCCCGCCTCTACCCGCTCGACGTTCCTCACCAAAGGCACACGCTCAGAAATACAGTCACAGTGGAGGTACATTTTCCACTTCTTCAAGGATCAAATTTCCCAAATGTACCCAGTAAAGCCCTCTTTGGGTACAAATGAGTATGTTTTCCAAGCAAAAAAGGTACAAAGTAATTATATATAGCTGGCTAGGAGTACAGTTGGATGGAGCCATAGGGCATCTCTCTCTCTCACTCTCTCTCTCACTAGCTGTCTCTCTCTCTCTCTCACTGTCTCTCTCTCTCTCTCTCACTCTCTCTCACTGTCTGTATCTCTCTCTCTCTCTCTCTCACTGTCTCTCTCTCTCACTGGCTGTCTCTCTCTCTTTCTCTCTCTCTCTCTCTCTCTCTCTCTCACTGTCTCTCTCGCTCACTGTCTGTCTCTCTCTCTCTCTGTCTCCTTCAGTCAGTGTGAGATAAACAGACAGGCAGGCAGGCTGGAACACTCTCAAGGTGATATACCAGTGTGCCATGGGGAGACCTGTGTGTGCATACTGTGTGTGTGTGTGTGTGTGTGTGTGTGCATACTGTGTGTGTGTGTGTGTGTGCATACTGTGTGTGTGTGTGTGTGCATACTGTGTGTGTGTGTGTGTGTGTGTGTGTGTGCGTGCGTGCGTGCGTGCGTGCGTGTGTGTGCATACTGTGTGTGTGTGTGTGTGTGTGTGTGTGCATACTGTGTGTGTGTGTGTGTGTGTGTGTGTAGGTAGGTACCTGAGAGCGTGTGCATTTCTCCTGAGACCGTAAGCAGACAGACTCTCTCAGAGCATCAGACGGCAAATGAGCCCCTCACTGTAAACCCCCCCCCCCACACACCCCACTCTAACTGCCCCACACACACACCCCCCTCCCCCCCACACACCCCACTCTAACCGCCCCACACACACACCCCCCACCCTTAGGGGGAACCTAGGACCTGAAATAAGGAATAAAACACACACACTCACACGATACACACATGCTCACACACTATACACACATGCGCACACACACACTACACACACAAAGAGGAGCGCTTTTGAACACTCAGCACATTTGGTGTCAGGGGAGCAAAGGAGTTCAGGGAAGAGAGGGAAAGAGCGAGAGAGAGAGAGAGAGAGAGAGAGAGAGAGGGAGGGTGGAGAGAGAGAGCAAGAGAGAGAGGGGAGAGAGAGAGCGAGAGAGGGGGAGAGAGAGGGAGGGAACAGGTCTGTCTCTAGCAATGTTCCCAGATGCTCCGACACGCTCCCAAACAACGCCTGAGAATGAAATCTGAGCAGGGAAAATGTAGCGCTTTCCCATCCACATCCTGAACGAGGGGAGTCTCCAGAGCCTTCCACCTCAGAGAGGGAGGGAGGGAGGGAGAGAGAGAGAGAGAGAGAGAGAGAGGGGGAGAGAGAGAGAGAGGGAGGGAGAGAGACAGAGAGAGAGGGAGAGGGAGAGAGAGACAGAGAGAGAGGGAGAGGGAGACAGAGAGAGAGGGAGAGGGAGAGGGAGAGAGAGAGAGAGAGAGAGAGCGGGGCAAAGAACCGGCAACGGCCTACAAACACAAGGACCGTTTTCAGCTTCACCTCCCTCTCTCTATCTCTCTCTCCCCTCTCTCTCCATCTCTCTCTCTCACCCCTCCTCTCTCTCCTTTATACAGTCCAATTCCCCCCCCATCAAACCTGAACCAAACCACTAATGTTTTGTTTGGTTCAGTTTTACAGGGGATCCTTGTGACCCCCTCTTCACCCCTGAGGGTGACCCCCACACACACCAGCTTCCTGTTCCAATATCAACACTTCCTCTCCCCGCTAATTAGGTCAATTAACCTCTGATTATATGCTGAGGGGGGAGGGTTAACCAGAGTCAGCAAGTTCCTGGGAACAAATACTCACCCCTGTGGCCACGGCTAACACACGCTCTCCTACTGCCAAGAAACCACAGCCCTGCGAGAAACTACAGCCACTAGAACTACAGCCCTGCTAGAAACTACAGCCACTAAAACTACAGCCCTGCTAGAAACTACAGCCACTAAAACTACAGCCCTGCTAGAAACTACAGCCACTAAAACTACAGCCCTGCTAGAAACCACAACCCCACTAGAAACAACAGCCACTAGAAACTACAACCCCACTAGAAACTACAGCCACTAAAACTACAGCCCCGCTAGAAACCACAACCCCACAAGAAACTACAGCCCCGCTAGAAACCACAGCCATTAGAAACTAGAGCCACTAGAAACCACAGCCACTAGAAACCACAGCCCCACTAGAAACTACAGCCACTAGAAACCACAGCCCCACTAGAAACCACAGCCCCACTAGAAACTACAGCCACTAGAAACCACAGCCCTGATAGAAACTACAGCCCTGCTAGAAACCACAGCCATTAGAAACTAGAGCCACTAGAAACCACAGCCACTAGAAACCACAGCCACACTAGAAACTACAGCCCTGCTAGAAACCACAGCCCTGCTAGCTAGCCTGCAGCGGCCCTGCATTGGCTCAGTGTCAGCACAGGGCTGGCACAGCAGTGGTCCACTAGCAGACAACTGACGGGAGTCGGGTAAAGATGAGGATCAGCTGTTAAGTTAAAGATGAGGATCAGCTGTTAAGTTAAAGATGAGGATCAGCTGTTAAGTTAAAGATGAGGATCAGCTGTTAACAGAAGAAAAAACAGCTGACAGATTGTCCGCCCGCTAGTGTACCCTGGTGTAAACTCCAGCGATGACCAGCTGTTTCAAAACATAGCTTGAGCTGGTCAAACCACGCTGAGTATGGAGCTGGTCTGAACTGCTCAACCAGCTAAACCATGTCGAACTGGGAGCTGGTCTGAACTGGTCACTATTGTAAGATTGATTCGCAAAAAAACACCCATTACAGATTTTTGTTTATCCAAAGTGACTTACAGTTGATTAGACTAAGCAGGGGACAATCCCCGCTAGGGCAGGGCCAAACAGCTGTGCAGATCGTATTGTGGCTACACCGCGTCTGGAACCACAAACCTTCTGGGTCTCAGTCACATGCCTTAGCCACTAGGCTGCAGATGGCTCACTCATACGGGGATATTTTAATGCTTTTTATCCGCCTGCACTGATTCAGAAAATTGGGCAAAATTGGGCACAGACTTCTCTAAAAAAAAACATTCAAAAGAAGAGCACAGTTGTTTGCAGCCAGGTCAATAATGAAGCTAAGTAAGAGATTACGTTTGGAAACATCGTTTAACTCTTTTAATTAAACATTAAAACACCCACAAACGGGCAGCCAGGAAGGGGAATAAAACAAACGGTGACTGGGAGAGAGAAGGGGATGGTGACACAGCAGGAATACGCAGATGGATCTGTTTCCACGGGTCAGGAAAAGGACAGACAGCAGAACTCATGGTTCTGTTTGGGTAGTGTTGGGTTCTCTCCGAGGCAAGGAATGAGTCTGATGGTGAAGATATAAGTAATGGCGGTGTGTGTGTGTGTGTGTGTGTGTGCGTGTGTGTGCGTGTGTGTGTGTGTGTGTGCATGTGGGTGTGTGTGTGTGTGTGTGTATGTGTGAGAGAGTGTGTGTGTGTGTGTGTTTGAGTGTGTGTGTATGTGTGTGTGTGTGTGTGTGTGTGTGTGTTTAAGTGTGTGTGTGTGTGTGTGGGTGTGTGTGAGTGTGTGTATAGTGTGTGTGTGCGTGTGTGCGTGTGTATAGTGTGTGTGTGTATAGTGTGTGTGTGTGTGTGTGTGTGTGCATGTGTGTGTGTGTGTGTGTGTGTGTGTGTGTGTGTGTGTGCGTGGTGTGTGTGTGTGTGTGCATGTGTGTGTGTGTGATTGTGTGTGTGAGTGTATGTGTGAGAGAGTGTGTGTGTGTGTGTGTTTGAGTGTGTGTGTATGTGTGTGTGTGTGTGTGTGTGTGTTTAAAGTGTGTGTGTGTGATGTGTTGTGTGTGGGTGTGTGTGAGTGTGTGTATAGTGTGTGTGTGCGTGTGTACTACTACAGCTGGGAATAACAGCCCCAAGACCAGCAACTACAGCTGGGAATAACAGCCCCCAAACCAGCAACTACAGTTAGAAATAACAACCCCCCAAACCAGGGAAATACTGGGACGTTACACTGAAAAATCAGAACAACTAAATATCTCACTACTCACTAAAATCATTTCACGATATGGGAATGGCCACAGCAGAGCTGCTGTCATTAATTGCGATGGATTCGCTCCCTCGACGTCCGATGTCTGATGCCAACGGCTGACGCTGATGGCTGCAATGGAGCCGTGCCGTAAGAAGAGAATTACCCGCTTGGAATAATATCATTGTTTACAATCTAAGCAATATTAGTGGTTCCATGCCACAGAGAACTCTTGTACTTAGCTCTGCCAACCCAAGCTGCAAACAGAGATATGCAAAGTGTTGGCTTGTGGACTGCTTATTGTAAGTGCACAAGCTGTAACATCAGTCACGGTAATGTCAGTCACGCTATATTTTATGTAATTACTTTTTATTTTATTATGTTTACGACTGAGATATAGTCTTTACATTGTATAATTTTCTACTTCCAGTAGTTTGAAGACCATTTTGAGTTTTTTGAATGTTCATTTTTAATACAAACTTCCACCGCAGCAGAAAGAAGCACATGGCTAAAGATGAATCAACAATATTTCCTTGTCAAACACGGGCCTAGTACAGTACAAACCTTGTGCAAACCTTGAAACTTAATAATAAACACAATGGCAGCTGTACAATAATACTCTCAATTTGTAACATCAGTCACAACTGATTTGCCCTATTTAACATTAAGGCTTTTAACCGGTCCTGTTTGTGATATTCACGGACAGGATCTTAAGGCGCAGCCGAGGTGAGGAGAGTGTCCGGTTTAGTGACCTCAGACTTGCGTCTCTGTTTTTTGCGGACGACGTGGTTCTGCTGGCTTCATCGGACCGTGACCTTCAGCATGCGCTGGAGCGGTTTGCAGCCGAGTGTGAAGCGGCCAGGATGAGAGTCAGCACCTCCAAGTCCGAGGCCATGGTTCTCTGCCAGAAAATGGTGGATTGGGAACGAGCCATTGCCCCAAGTGAAGGAGTTCAAGTATCTCGAGGTCTTGTTCAGGAGTGAGGGTAGAAGGGAGCGTGAGATCGACAGGCGCATCGGTGCAGCGTCAGCAGTAATGCGGGCGTTGCACCGGACGTCTTGGTGAAGAGGGAGCTGAGCCGGAAGGCGAAGCTCTTGATTTACCGGTCGATCTACGTCCCAACCCTCACCGATGGTCACGAGCTCTGGGTAGTGACCGAAAGAACGAGATTGCGGATACAAGCGGCCGAAATGAGCTTCCTCCGTAGGGTGGCCGGGCTCAGCCTTAGAGATAGGGTGAGGAGCTCGGACATCCGGAGGGAGCTCGGAGTAGAGCTGCTGCTCCTTCGCGTCGAAAGGAGCCAATTGAGGTGGTTCGGGCATCTGATCAGGATGCCTCCCGGGCGCCTCCCATTGGAGGTTTTCTGGGCACGTCCAACTGGGCCTGGTCGAACCTGGCAAGCATTTCCGAGACTGTACCGAACGATTTCCTCTGCTCTCTCACCCAATCTTTATGTTTTCTCATCGGTTCTGCGACTGAAAAAAACACAAGACTCCTGTTTTTTTTGGTTGGCATGGTAACAGAAATCATCTCAGGACCCAAAGCCCCACATTTGGGAAAGATCTCTGAAAGCTCTCGGGCCGCAACTCGAGGAAGGTGACGCTTCATTATACCGCCTTTTCACTCAGCTGTGAACAGGAGCCCCGCTTCCTGCCAGCCCAGAATCTCTGTGAAAACCAGCCGGTCTGCACCCAACACTCAATCACTCATGAGCCAGTCTGTACCCAACACTCAATCACTCATGAGCCAGTCTGCACCCAACACTCAATCACTCATTAGCCAGTCTGCACCCAACACTCAATCACTCATTAGCCAGTCTGTACCCAACACTCAATCACTCATTAGCCAGTCTGTACCCAACACTCAATCACTCATTAGCCAGTCTGCACCCAACACTCAATCACTCATTAGCCAGTCTGTACCCAACACTCAACCACTCATGAGCCAGTCTGTACCCAACACTCAATCACTCATGAGCCAGTCTGTACCCAACACTCAATCACTCATTAGCCAGTCTGCACCCAACACTCCACATCACTCATTAGCCAGTCTGCACCCAACACTCAATCACTCATTAGCCAGTCTGTACCCAACACTCAATCACTCATTAGCCAGTCTGTACCCTACACTCAATCACTCATTAGCCAGTCTGTACCCAACACTCAATCACTCATTAGCCAGTCTGTACCCAACACTCAATCACTCATTAGCCAGTCTGTACCCAACACTCAATCACTCATTAGCCAGTCTGTACCCAACACTCAATCACTCATTAGCCAGTCTGCACCCAACACTCAATCACTCATTAGCCAGTCTGTACCCAACACTCAATCACTCATTAGCCGGTCTGTACCCAACACTCAATCACTCATTAGCCAGTCTGTACCCAACACTCAATCACTCATTAGCCAGTCTGTACCCAACACTCAATCACTCATTAGCCAGTCTGCACCCAACACTCAATCACTCATGAGCCAGTCTGTACCCAACACTCAATCACTCATTAGCCAGTCTGCACCCAACACTCAATCACTCATGAGCCAGTCTGTACCCAACACTCAATCACTCATTAGCCGGTCTGTACCCAACACTCAATCACTCATTAGCCAGTCTGTACCCAACACTCAATCACTCATTAGCCAGTCTGTACCCAACACTCAATCACTCATTAGCCAGTCTGTACCCAACACTCAATCACTCATTAGCCAGTCTGTACCCAACACTCAATCACTCATTAGCCAGTCTGTACCCAACACTCAATCACTCATTAGCCAGTCTGTACCCAACACTCAATCACTCATTAGCCAGTCTGTACCCAACACTCAATCACTCATTAGCCAGTCTGTACCCAACACTCAATCACTCATGAGCCAGTCTGCACCCAACACTCAATCACTCATTAGCCAGTCTGCACCCAACACTCAATCACTCATTAGCCAGTCTGTACCCAACACTCAATCACTCATTAGCCAGTCTGTACCCAACACTCAATCACTCATGAGCCAGTCTGCACCCAACACTCAATCACTCATTAGCCAGTCTGTACCCAACACTCAATCACTCATTAGCCAGTCTGTACCCAACACTCAATCACTCATGAGCCAGTCTGCACCCAACACTCAATCACTCATTAGCCAGTCTGCACCCAACACTCAATCACTCATGAGCCAGTCTGTACCCAACACTCAATCACTCATGAGCCAGTCTGCACCCAACACTCAATCACTCATGAGCCAGTCTGCACCCAACACTCAATCACTCATTAGCCAGTCTGTACCCAACACTCAATCACTCATGAGCCAGTCTGTACCCAACACTCAATCACTCATGAGCCAGTCTGTACCCAACACTCAATCACTCATTAGCCAGTCTGCACCCAACACTCAACCACTCATTAGC
>NC_083766.1:61633657-61646157 GCF_963514075.1 Conger conger
GCGTGAACACTTAACACATAACCCAGCGCTCCATACTTAACACATAACCCAGCGTATGACACTTAACACATCGCACAGCGTACAATACTCGACACATCACCCAGCGTTTGACAATTAACACATCACTCAGCGTTCCACACTTAACACATGTGTGTGTGTGTGTGTGTGTGTGGTACAGGGTTAGGGGTGGACCACACTGGCAGCAGGATGAGATAAGAGATGGATCACACTGTAGCAATCAGGCAGAGATGTCAGGGGCATTAGAGATAGCAGCCTCCTCTCACCTTCCTGTCCATAAATCAGAGCGTAACATAAACACCTGCTCAAACAGGAACTCACAAATCTACGGCTGGGCCAATGGGAGAGAGCGAAAGAGAGAGAGAGGGAGGGAGAAGGGAGAGAGAGAGGGAGAGAGAGAGGGAGAGAGACAGTAACAGACAGAGAGAGTGAAGAGAGAATGGATGGTTCTTTTGGCAAAAAAAAAAAAAGAAAGAAAGAAAATGCGATTGATCTGCCAAAAGCATAAACTCTTCACCTCTGTGCAGCCTAATCCCCAAAATCCCCAAAATCCCAGCGTGGGAGCAGCCAGACTGAGGGCCTACAGGCCTGCAGTGCCCTCTGCGGCAGCCACCCCACCGGCTCCATCTGACGGAGAGAGAGAGAGAGAGGGAGGGAGAGATAGAGAGAGAGAGAGAGGGGGAAAGAGAGAGAGGGAGGGAGGGGAATTAAAGGGTCACTGGCCCCTCTCTCTCTCAATCTCTCGCTCTGTTCGTGGGGGAGAAGAGAAAGAGAACAACGCCCCGATTACATACACCGCCTCTCAGCCGCCATTACGGCTCAAAGCCCCGATTACATACACCGCCTCTCAGCCGCCATTACGGCTCAAAGCCCCGATTGCATACACCGCCTCTCAGCCGCCATTACGGCTCAAAGCCCCGATTGCATACACCGCCTCTCAGCCGCCATTACGGCTCAAAGCCCCGATTGCATACACCGCCTCTCAGCCGCCATTACGGCTCAAACTCAACCGTTAGGGGGAAACACGAGGCTCCAGGCCACTGGCCAGACGCCCTTCTCTTCTCTCTCTTCTCTCTCTCTCTCTTTCTCTCTTTCTTTCGCCCACACCCCCCATATAATCGGGGGGTTCTGACCGCTGGGTAATATCCAGTGAGCACGGCATTCTGGGAACTAAATGATGCCGCAGGATAAAAAAATTAAGAAAGTGGGGGGAAAAACATGTTTTTTGTTTTCTGCAAACTCTAGAGACTGTTGTACGTGAAAATCCTAGGAGATCAGCAGATACACAAATAATCGGTCAAAGTAACTTAGATCACATTTCTTCCCCATTCTAACATTTGGTCTGAAAAACAGCTGAACCTCTTGACCATGTATGCATGCTTTTATGAATTTAGTTGCGGCAACATGACTGGCTGATTAAATATTTGCACGGACAAGCTGGTATACAGGTCTACCTAATAAAGTGCTCACTCAGTGTATATTTACGTTGTATAAAAAAAAACTATATACATTTTTCATTTCCCCACTTGCCCCATTATGTGTGAATATTATAGTGTATTAAAATATGACAATAACAAGCAAACAGTGTTTAAAAACCTCTAGAGACAGACCTTCCTTAATAAGAGTAAAATTAGAACAGTGGTAATGAACGCTAGTTAATGGTGTTACTCGTCAACTCTCCTGGGCTCTAAGTACGCAGGCCTTCATGAAGAAGCAAAAACACAAGAACTTTGAGAATAAAAAGAAAAGCCATTCGAGTCCATCTACAAACTATATCACAGAACATCAAGGTTAGTCTTGATCACACTAAGGGTCTCTGCCTCGACTGCATGACCGGGCAAGAGGCTCCACACACTGACAACCCTCTGTTTCCGTCGCTGGGGCCAGGACACCCACATAGAAGACCTTCAAACAAAGTGTTTGTGAAGAGTAGACTGCTTTGGAATGTTTTCTGAGTCAGTGTTCTAGAGACCCACTGCCGTCAGTCACCAGCAGTGATGGTGACATCACCATTAGAATGTTCAGTTCAGAGCATTCTAATCATGGATTTGTGACCTCACACCATGCAGGGTTTGAGCAGAGTGACCGTGTTCAGTGTGGTGAGAAGGGGTTAACTTGCACACTCCAAACGCCTCTGTATGGACCTAGGGGTCATTCGAGGTCACGCACGCACAGCACACACACCTCACACACGCACAGCACACACACACACACACACTCTCTCTCACTCAGACACACACACACAGCACACACACACACACACACACACACACTCTCTCACTCAGACACACACACACACACACACACACACTCTCTCTCTCACTCAGACACACAGACACAGCACACACACTCTCTCTCACACACACACACACACACACACGTTAATCTTCAGGTCCATCCCCTTTCCTCTGCTCGATTGAACAGTGGTTCTGACTGAACTGCTTTTTTACAGAACAAATCTCCCCTTTTGTGTGGAATAAGAGTCAGCCTCCAAAGGTCTAATTTCACAATCACACCACTCATTTTTGGGATCAGAGCACATAAAATAAAGCAAATATTTTAGTCTTATAATGAGACATTACATTTTAGCCAAAAGAAATGAACATATTGCTAATGAGATAAGACGGTTTGACTCATTTCATGATTTGGACAGGGGAATAAGAAAATTTCACTAGTCAAGGGAAACTAGCTAATATTTTCAGCTAATATTTGAGAGAGAAAAAAAAGATTGCATCATCAGACCAGCGCCGGGCTGAGAGAAAAAGCAATGGAAAGATTATCTCTCGTCTTTAATAAAAGATAATGACCGTACAGTTCATCACTGATATGCGCTCTACCCAACAGTTGAGCAGAACTCTAAAGGGTTAAACACACTGTTGCACACTTATGCATACAAACACTGTATCTACTGCAAGACCCTGCCATCACAAAACAGGCTTCATAATGCTTTCTCTACTTAATTGTTTTATTTATTCATATAACAGCGATGCTTAAAAGAACAAACACAGTCCCGACTCAGACAATCAGTTTTTCAGCAGGTTCCTGCCTGCAGAGTGAGGAAGACAAAGAAGGAACAAGGAGGAAGATAAGATACAGATCTTCTGCTGCTGTAGCCACTTAGAGTCACGATGCGTTGTGTGTCCAGAGATGCTCTTCTGCACACCACTGGTGTAATGTGTGTTCAGAGATGCTCTTCTGCACACCACTGCTGTAATGTGTGTTCAGAGATGCTCTTCTGCACACCACTGCTGTAATGTGTGTTCAGAGATGCTCTTCTGCACACCACTGCTGTAATGTGAGCTTATTTGCGTTACGGTACCTTTGGCCATTCTCCTCTGATGTCTCTCATTAACAAGGCTTTCTGTCTGCAGAACTGGTGCTCACTGGATGTCTTTTCTGTTTTACACACCATTCTCTGCAAACTCTTGAGACTGTTGTGCATGTAAATCCCAGGAGACCAGCAGTTTCCACCCCGTCGGGCACCAACAATTATTCCACGGCCAAATTCAACCAACGACACCTTACTAAATGGAGGAATTGAGTGGCGTCCTTGCTAATGAGCGGAATCCCTCATTATGAAGCAGGTCCACTCCCTGCTGTCAGTCTGAAGGAGGTGATAATAACCTTGTGCAAAAACAATCGCTTTCAAAGCTCGGACGTCTTGCACCCATGAGTCCCTGAGCGAGCGGGGGAGAGCGCTCGTTTAACGCAGAGCGCGGGGGACTCCGCACCGTGAGCCTTCCCTCATTTCATCTTCCGAATATTAATTTATCCCCGGAATATTAAAATATCAAAGGAAGAGGAAACTGGCCTGCCTGCTTTTTTTTTTTTTACTGCAGGTAATATTAATACCCAGAATCCTCGGCAGGTGTCCTGTTCTGGCTGACATTAACTGACATGATTAACTTCAGCCTACAGGCCTTCTGGCTTTATTTCTCAGGTTGTTCTGCTCGGATTAAGTATATTTTTTAATAGTTTTTTATGGCTGTGGTTTATGGTATAATTAATCTTCTTATTGGGGACCAATGAAGTACATTCTATTGCATTTTATTATTACATTCTATTTCATTGTGTTCTGATCCGGTCTGCTCTATCACACTGCACTGTGATGTGGATGAAAGCAGCTGCAGGATGTGCCGCAGGACTGAGGGTGTTTGAAAAGTCAGAGAGAGACGCTTTAAAACTCCAGTCTCTGAACAGAGAGATCAGAGTCTGTGGAGGAGGAGGAGGAGGAAGAGGAGGGGAGGGGGGGAGAAGGAACGCCACTAGCTGACTGACACTGAACGCCACCCCCCACAGGAATGTGTAAATAATCTCCTCTCTCCTCTCTCCCTCTCTTCCTCTCTCTCTCCCACCTGCCCTCTCTCCCTCTCTCTCTCCCTCCCTCCCTCTTTCTCCCTCTCCCTCCCCCCTCTCTCCCCCTCTCTCTCTCTCTCTCTCCCTCCATCCCTCTCTCTCTCCATATCAGATGTGTATATCTGCGTTCAGTGTGCTATCAGCAGGTTTTTGTGTCAGAAACACACTCCTATCATAGGGAGTAGTCTGACACACGGGAGAGAGAGGGAGAGAGAGGAAGAGGGAGAGGGAGAGAGAGAGAGAGAGAGAGGGAGAGAGAAGAGAGAGAGAGAGGGAGAGGGAGAGAGAGAGAGGGAGAGAGAAGAGAGCGACAGAGAGGAGAGAGAGACAGAGAGAGAGAGGGAGAGAGGGAGAGAGAGAGAAGAGAGAGACAGAGAGGAGAGAGAGACAGAGGAAGAGAAGAGAAAGACAGAGAGGAGAGAGAGAGAGAAGAGAGAGAGTGTGTGTATGTCTCTCTGCCGGCCGTCAGCCAAAGGATGCTACAGCTGACCCAACTGTGTCACTAACTTCCTGTCTAGAGTCTGAAATCCTCATCGCTATACTATCTCACACACACTCATACAAACACACACAGACACATGCATACCACAGCTAATCTTTCTAATAACCACAAACAAACATGAGAACAGGACAAATGACCCTTCAGAACTTGTGATCAGACAATCCTGTCCCTCCCCAATTCGGTCACGCACGCACACACACACACACAGGCACACACACACACACACACACACACACACACAGACAGGCACACAATTCTATATGGGACAGTTACGTGCACACACACACACACAATTCTGTACGGGGCAGTTACACACACACACACACAGACAGACAGGCACACAATTCTATACGGGGCAGTTACACACACACACACACACACACAGACACACACAGACACACACACACAGACACACACAGACACACACAGACACACACACACACACAGACACACACAGACACACACACACAGACACACACAGACACACACACACAGACACACACAGACACACACACACACACACAGACACACACAGACACACACACACACACACACACAGACACACACAGACACACACACACACACACACACACACACACAGCGCCGTCTGTAGGGTTAAGTGTGCAGAGATTAAGCAGGATGAGAGGCTGTTCTGTTACAGGGTGGCACGCTTAAATTTCCTGGGTCTCTGAAGAGCCATCAGACCCTGTGGGACACCAGCTCTGAGGAAACCCCCTCTGCCCCAGACAAACTCCCCTCAGGATGACAAATCCATCCACACACGGGGCTGCTCCAGGAAACACACGCTAACATGTGAAGACACACAATCACACAACTACACAGACACATGGATATGTGCGCACACACACACACCCACAGCCACACATACACCCACACAAGATTAACTATAATCCCAGTTATGTCTTAATCATGGAAAACAGCAGACTGATAGATTATTAACAGAGAAAACATAATTTATCAACACCAGTATGGCTTCAGGAATTCACATTTTAAAGTCTATCGCAGCAGCATATCAAGTTGAAGAATTGCACAGAGCCAATGATAACAGTGAGCTCACCAACACAGCCTTTATGGATTTGTCAAAAGCATTTGATACAGTAGATCAAGATACATTACTGCAAATGTCTAGAGAGGCCGGGTGTGGCTGTCCAGTGTTTCCCTAACTACCTTAAAGGTCAAAGCCAGTTTGGCACTGATAAAGGAATGATTTCGGTTCTGTGTGACGTAAAAAAGAAAGGGTCAATTATAGGGCCACCTGTGCTTTCAATTTACCTCCATGATTTGCTGACCATGGCCCCCCAGCCAAAGCAAATAATATCACATCAAATTTCTAAATGGCTTAAGTTGAATAAACTTTCACTTAAAACATTATCTCTTATTTGGGCACAACTACGAAAATATGCCTGTGTCAAGACACCATGATTCCACAGGTTGGGTCTGTGGTCAGAATGATCTGGATTGGTCATGAATTCCCTGAATTTCCTCCTGTTTCCAGTCGAACAGAGGAAATGCCTCCGGAATGTGACAACAACCCTCGCCCCGGGGAAACTGGGATTCATCTGAGCGCACGGTATGTCAAGTGTAGGCTAATCAATAAAAATAATAGCATATATAAACATGACCCCCTTATCGGAACAATTCAAAAAGCAGTTGTTTTAATGTGGAGATGGAGCAGCTGTTTCCAAAACCATAAAGGCAGAACAAATGCATTTCCACAGAGATAGCGAGGTCAAAGGTGGGGAATTTAGAACAGGGGTTCCTGGATAGAACTGAACATGAACTCACTTCAGAGAAAGAAACTAGCTATCATAATTATTAAGCAAATATAAATACATAAAATATAATAAAATGGATTTCCATCCACTATCTGTGATGAGCAGATTCACAAGGAAGAAAAAAAGAAAAGAATCTCAGTGATAAACCTTTTTGGAGCGAACCTGCAGGCAGGTATCTCAACATTTTATCACCACCTATTTGGGAGTCAGCCAGGCAGTTTTGAGTAAACTTCTGGAAAGTTTTACTCAAGTTTCCCCGTGACCACAAGCACAGGGTCATGAGATTAGGTTTGGATTACAGGGTCAGGTGATTAGGGTTGGATTACGAGGTCACGTGATTAGGGTTGGATTACAGGGTCATGAGATTAGGGTTGGATTACAGGGTCATGAGATTAGGGTTAAATTACAGGGTCATGAGATTAGGGTTGGATTACAGGGTCATGAGATTAGGGTTAAATTACAGGGTCATGAGATTAGGGTTGGATTACAGGGTCAGGTGATTAGGGTTGGATTACGGGGTCAGGTGATTAGGGTTGGATTACGAGGTCATGAGATTAGGGTTGGATTACGAGGTCATGAGATTAGGGTTGGATTACGGGGTCAGGTGATTAGGGTTGGATTACAGGGTCAGGTGATTAGGGTTGGATTACAGGGTCATGAGATTAGGGTTGGATTACAGGGTCATGAGATTAGGTTTGGATTACAGGGTCATGAGATTAGGGTTGGATTACAGGGTCAGGTGATTAGGGTTGGATTACGGGGTCATCGCTATTTGAGCGTTAAGGGAAAAGGCGCCAACTGCTCAACTAATCCAGATAAAAGGGGGCTGTTCTCCCCATCACAAGACCCCACACCCCCCACCCCCCCCCCCCTACACCCCACCCCACCCCCCACCCCAAACCTGGCAGCTCCAACAGGGGGGGGGAGAAGAGGAAGCGGAAAGGCAGGGAGACAGCGCCACCTACTGGCCACCTCCAGCGAGGCGTTGCGGCTGGCGGCCTCGCCCAGGTAGTTGCGGGCGACGCAGACGTAGACGCCCTCGTCGGGTCGGCTCCGCCGGCCGTGGAAGATGCGCAGGAAGAAGAGCGACCCGCTGGGCAGCAGCATGCGGTGCGAGCGAGCGTTGTCCCGGTCCGTCTCCACCCGCTGCCCGTCCTTGTACCACTCCACCGTGGGCGCCGGCCGGCCCTCCGCCTTGCAGTTGAGGGTGGCGGGCTCCCCCTTCGGCACGATGAGGTCGGAGGGGTGCTCCACGATCCGGGGGGGCGAGTCCTCCTGCCGCAGGCGGGTTCCTGGAGCGGGGACACGATTCGGGAGGATCTCAGTATCTGGGGGATAACAGCCTGTAGCCTAGTGGCTAAGGCTAAGGCAGCATGTGGCCTAGTGGCTAAGGCTAGGGCAGCATGTAGCCTAGTGGCTAAGGCTAGGGCAGCATGTGGCCTAGTGGCTAAGGCTAAGGCAGCATGTGGCCTAGTGGCTAAGGCTAGGGCAGCATGTGGCCTAGTGGCTAAGGCTAGGGCAGCATGTGGCCTAGTGGCTAAGGCTAGGGCAGCATGTAGCCTAGTGGCTAAGGCTAGGGCAGCATGTGGCCTAGTGGCTAAGGCTAGGGCAGCATGTAGCCTAGTGGCTAAGGCTAGGGCAGCATGTGGCCTAGTGGCTAAGGCTAGGGCAGCATGTAGCCTAGTGGCTAAGGCTAAGGCAGCATGTGGCCTAGTGGCTAAGGCTAGGGCAGCATGTGGCCTAGTAGCTAAGGCTAGGGCAGCATGTGGCCTAGTGGCTAAGGCTAGGGCAGTATGTAGTTAGTGGCTAAGGCTAGGGCAGTATGTAGTTAGTGGCTATGGCTAGGGCAGTATGTAGTTAGTGGCTAAGGCTAAGCCAGTATGTAGCCTAGTGGCTAAGGCTAGGGCAGCATGTGGCCTAGTGGCTAAGGCTAGGGCAGTATGTAGCTAGTGGCTAAGGCTAAGGCAGTATGTAGCTAGTGGCTAAGGCTAAGGCAGTATGTGGCCTAGTAGCTAAGGCTAAGGCAGTATGTAGCTAGTGGCTAAGGCTAAGGCAGTATGTAGCTAGTGGCTAAGGCTAGGGCAGTATGTAGCTAGTGGCTAAGGCTAAGGCAGTATGTAGCTAGTGGCTAAGGCTAAGGCAGTATGTAGCTAGTGGCTAAGGCTAGGGCAGTATGTAGCTAGTGGCTAAGGCTAAGGCAGTATGTAGCTAGTGGCTAAGGCTAAGGCAGTATGTAGTTAGTGGCTAAGGCTAAGGCAGTATGTAGCTAGTGGCTAAGGCTAAGGCAGTATGTAGTTAGTGGCTAAGGCTAAGGCAGTATGTAGTTAGTGGCTAAGGCTAAGGCAGTATGTAGCTAGTGGCTAAGGCTAAGGCAGTATGTAGCTAGTGGCTAAGGCTAAGGCAGTATGTAGCTAGTGGCTAAGGCTAAGGCAGTACGTAGCAAGTGGCTAAGGCAGCATGTAGCCTAGTGGCTAAGGCTAAGGCAGCATGTAGCCTAGTGGCTAAGGCTAAGCCAGTATGTAGCCTAGTGGCTAAGGCTAAGGCAGCATGTAGCCTAGTGGCTAAGGCTAAGCCAGTATGTAGCCTAGTGGCTAAGGCTAAGGCAGCATGTAGCCTAGTGGCTAAGGCTAAGCCAGTATGTAGCCTAGTGGCTAAGGTACATGACTGGGACCCAGAAGGTTGGTGTAGGTGGGACACCTGTGTATGAGTGCTGTTGTTCCTGGTCTTCAAAAAAAAACTAAAACACAAAATGCACAAGAAACAGCAACACAACAACCACAGCAAAACAAAGCAAAGGGAATATAGAATCACCAAATGAGAGGATAACTTCAGAACTTGCCAACACACAGGTATCAGGCTGATTAACACAAGCATTAATAACAGAAGCACGTACGCGATGAATTCCTACTCTATGCAGGCAAGCTTGCTCTGCTCTCACCAACAGAACAGGGTCGACGGCAAAAACTGCGTCTGAGTCACTGTGTCAGACCTGGGCCCTGACAATAAACCCCACGAAAAGTAAAGCTCCTGTGTTCCCACAAAGGGCCAGACAAAAGACACACAAAATAAATAAACCCGAAATTGAATTACACATATTTAGGATAATAAATCTATTCTACAGCATGTTTTCAATTGGCTGTGAATGAACTGAAAAAGGCTCTCTATGCCGTGAAAAAGCCAATTCAAATGTTCGAGCCGAGATTCTGAGCAGCATTAAATGTCGGTTGAAGACATGAGAAGATTATGCACTGTAAAAGACTTGTAAAAGACTTTGTCACTAATTATAACTGCAGTGATTATGACATTGATGGGGTTACTCACTTTTCCTGTAACTGTGTGGTATTTCGGGGTGAAGAATTGCATACCAACCCCCCAGTGACACAATCAAAATGGCTGCCCTTCCACTGGGACACACAGTGCGCACATTATCCTGCCGTTTCCCAAATAAACCCGAATTAAAGCTAGTTAGCAAGGCGCCTTCCGATTGGCTGCTGACTGTTCTCCCCCCCCCACACCCCCCACTGTGGCCCCACCCGCACCCAATGAGTCAGCTCAGAGTCTGTTCCGGATGTTAGGAGAATAAGAAGCCATACGGGGAAAAAAAAAAAAAGATTAATCATCCAGCCACAAATACAACACACCCTCTGTGAGATAATGATTAATTAGACTCCTTCTCACACATGGTCGGTCTCTCTGTCTCTCTCTGTCTCTCTCTGTCTCTCTTTCTCTCTCTTTCTCTCTCTCCCTGATTGATAAAATAATCGTATCTGGGGGATGGGGGGCACATGTTAAAGGTCGCTTGCATGGGGGTGGCGGAGTTTGGCCTGAGGTATCTCAGGACCACCTGGATGTTTCAGTACCTCAGCCGAAGTGAGAAATTAGCACCTTAAAGAGCTGGCAGGGGGAACAGCATCCCTTTATAAATCCACACAGTAAAAACAACAACAGAGGCGACATAAAAGAGACACAAACAGCTCTCTGGAGGCTCCTGGGAAACACTGATAAACTCGCCGCCAGCAAGCGCGCCCGCGGCTGTGGCACGGATCCCCAGTTTACTACTGCATTGTGGGATTGCATTTCCAATGAATTACCCTCCCAGCTAACATTGTTTGGGCCACCAGAACCTTTCTGGAAAGACCGGGTAAGTGTTCCCAACAAGTCTGTTACACAGCCAGTCTCATGGACGTTCCCTGAGTGTCATTTTATTTTCAAGTAAAATTGCAGGAACAGTGTGAAAACAACATTCAGTTCCTTTATCCTGGTTAGAAAACCGGTTGAATCGAAGATGGTTATTCCAATCCATGTTACTTACAAAACTTAATGTTTACTGAATGAATGCTTACAGTACATGTCAACAGGTAACATCACTTCAATGCTTTAATTCAGAAAATGACAGTACTATTGGGCTTTTTCCTCCAAATAAATGAGAACCACTTGAGGGTGTTAGCGCTGAATTTGTACATGACACACCCAGAACAGTTTTCCGTTCTATGACAGAACTTTTTGGAAGAATAAATACATTCTAAGAACGTTTGGAAAATGTTACCACTGTAAAGTTACCTCACATACAAACAGGAATCTGACCTTTCAGGCTCATCAAATAAAAAAAATCAAATATTTGGCATTAATAGCCGAGACGTCAGAGAACGGCCTGGAGATCAGAGAAACCAGAGGAGAGAGTAGCTCTGCAGGCCTGGAGATCAGAGAAACCAGAGGAGATACTAGCTCTGCAGGCCTGGAGATCAGAGAAACCAGAGGAGATACTAGCTCTGCAGGCCTGGAGATCAGAGAAACCAGAAGAGAGAGCAGCTCTGCAGGCCTGGAGATCAGAGAAACCAGAGGAGATACTAGCTCTGCAGGCCTGGAGATCAGAGAAACCAGAGGAGATACTAGCTCTGCAGGCCTGGAGATCAGATAAACCAGAGGAGATACTAGCTCTGCAGGCCTGGAGATCAGATAAACCAGAGGAGAGAGCAGCTCTGCAGGGCTGGAGATCAGAGAAACCAGAGGAGAGAGCAGCTCTGCTGGCCTGGAGATCAGAGAAACCAGAAGAGAGAGCAGCAGGATGAGGGGGTATGTCCGCACGCTCGTTTCTGACCGCTTCCTCTCGCGGTTTTACCGGCCGCGGTGACGACCCCGCTGGTTTAGTCAGCTTCCTGGAACCGTTCGGTCTTGGGGCTGACCGGCCGGTCAGGGTGAACGGCTGGAACACAGCCCCCCCCACCCACCCGCCTCTGCGTCATAAATAAAACCGATGACTGAGAATGAGTATAAGGATTCATGAGACACGGACCAGAACTCTGCTCTTTAATGTCCTCCCTGTCAACGGCACCTCAGTCTCAACTCACTCACCAATGAGAGGGAGGATTCCTGCTCTCCCGCCTGACTCAGGCAGAGCGATTCGTGAGGTCGCTGAACTGGCTGAACTTGTGCTTGTCAGGAAAGGAGTTAGCCCTTGGACTTTAGCGTGATTTAAAGTAACAGACGCTTTAATACCAGCTTCAGGCCACGTTGCATTACATTACCTTTTATTTATCCAGAGCCACGTACAGCAAGGTGCACACCAAAGTCCTGAGCATAAACTACAGAACAGGTCAGATGAGCTACAATTCACAAAGAAACAGTTGAACAGCCATGAACATTATTTCCAGTACAGATGGCAAATAGGCCAAGTCAGTAAAAAACTAGGACATTAAATACAGTACAAATATAAATGGCAAATAGGCCACTAAACCCAGGATTAGTGTTCATTTGGATGTTAAAGAGAAACTTCCTGTTTGTGTTTTGAGGGTTATTACTCTTTAGGGAACCCAAGGTGCCCTTGACCA